>NC_068367.1:9197054-9503929 GCF_020536995.1 Dreissena polymorpha
GGAGGTCGCGTTATTGCCTCTGTTACACAGGTTACTGTTGGGAGTGGAGCAGAGACACGCACAGGTACGTGGGAATTTATTGATTGAGAGAAGTTATATCAAAAATAAAAATTACGCTGTTATTCAAATAATGATTAATCAAATCAAGTTTTATGTATTGATTCATTTTAATGCAGACAAAACCATTAATTATCTTCCAAATATATGTGTATTATTGTTGATGTTATTTTCCTTAAATAGCATGTGTTTTTAACAAGGTTATACATGGGCTTACAGTGCTCTGTGAAAAAACGTGGTTTAATGCATGTGCGTAAAGTGTAGTCCCAGATTAGCCTCTTCGGACAGAACAGGCTAATCAGGGACGACACTTCCCGCCTAAACTTGATTTTTGCTAAGAAGAGTCTTTCTGTAAAATAAAAATACCATAAAAGCAGAAAGTGTCGTCCCTGATTAGCTGTGCGTACTGGACAGGCTTATCTGGGACGACACTTAACGCACATGCATTAAACCCCTTTTTCACAGGGCATGGCCATATTAATGTTATTATTAATTTATTTTGTAGATACTGGTAAGTCATTATGCACTTATCAACGTGCCAACTGTCATTTGTTTTGAGAGTTCAAAGTGTGTGCAATAAAATCTAACTCTTCTAGTCTGCTGGTGTGAAGCCAATTGTTTGACAATTCATGCTTAAGTTTCATAGTTCAAAATAATTATCGTTTGCAATGGAATCATATTATTCTGTAATTTATATACTGTTATATACTATTTTTATGTTTTTATTTCGTCTATTATGTCCCCCACCACTTTAGTGGGGGACATATTGTTTTTGCCCTGTCTGTTGGTCTGTCTGTTGTTTTGTTTGCTCCAACTTTAACATTTTGCCATAACTTTTGCAATATTGAAGATAGCAACTTCATATTTGGCATGCATGTGTATCTCATGGAGCTGCACATTTTGAGTGGTGAAAGGTCAAGGTCATCCTTCAAGGTCAAAGGTAAAAAAATTTTTATTCAAAGTGGCGCAGAAGGGGACATAGTGTTTCCAACAAACACATTTCTTGTTTGTTTCGTTATACATGTACATGTCTGATTACAAGATGATAACATTTTTGGTGATTGATCATGCTTTATCCCAGTTGTGTTCTCTTCTTTACTTTCATATCTCAATAATATGTTATGTAGTATAAACAATTGTAAAAAAATGTTATGCTGTGTAAATCTTAAAATAAGAAAAGCAACAATATTATATTGCACACACCTGCTCAATTAATAATTACAAAATTAAGGAACCAACATTTCAAAAATATTGCTTTTAACAATTATTACAAAATCTCACTAATGTACAAAATATTAATATTATAGTATACAATTAAACTATACTTTTATATAGTGCTATCAACAGTTTCAACAATCCTTGCAGCATGTTCACATGTTTCTCTTTACAGGGTACATTCGTGCCAGGTATGCCAAGTTTGACTTTATGGGTCAAGATGGTTACACGGAGTCCTACGACCCAAGGTTTGCAATTGCCTATGTTGCTACGGGACCTGTTAATGATGTCAAACCATCTCTTGTCCAGGGATGCGCGTTTGTCTCCCTTGACAGCACTGCTGTTGGAGCGTTTGGCGCAACAGATCTGGAGATTTCAAACAATGTGGTTGTTAACCCTGTTGGCAATGGTGTGTTACCCTTCATATTTCTTGTTTTTATTGTCACTTTTTATAAGTTCGTTTTGTATGGAACAGTTAATGTTTTTTATGCTCCTCCCAAAAATTTTGGGGGGAACATATAGTAGCCGCTTCGTCTGTCCGTGTGTCTGTCCGTCCGTCCGTGCACAATTTTTGTCCGGGCTATTTCTCAGATACAATGACCGGAATTCAATGAAACTTTATGGGAAGCTTCACTACCAAGAGGTGATGTGCATATTACCAGCGCGTTCTGGTCGGATGATTTTTCACAGAGTTATGGCCCTTTGAAATTTTCCATTAACTGTACATATAGTGCAATTCTTGTCCGGGCTATTTCTCAGCGACTAATGACCAGAATTCAATGAAACTTTATGGGAAGCGTCACTACCAAGAGGAGATGTGCATATTATCAGCACGTTCTGGTCGGATGATTTTTTTCACAGAGTTATGGCCCTTTGAAAATTTCCATTAACTGTACATATAGTGCAATTCTTGTCCGGGCTATTTCTCAGCAACTAATGACCGGAATTCAATGAAACTTTATGGGGAGCTTCACTACCAAGAGGAGATGTGCATATCTTCAGCGGGTTCTGGTCAGATGATTTTTCACAGAGTTATGGCCCTTTGAAATTTTCTATAAAAAATTTATTGTCCCTCCAACTACTGTGCCCTCAAGACATTTCCTTTTATCTAAATATATAGTGCAATATTGTGACAATAAAAACCTTTGGGGAGCATCACCCGTCTCCAACGGTTTCTTGTTGTTTATTGTCACTTCGTATAAGTTCATTTTGTATTTCAACCTTTATGTTTTTTGTTAAGGGTCAGTTTGTATAAGAGCTTTTTAAGATTATTTATAGGTTGATATCAACCTATTTTTCCTTAGAAGTAGCCAGATTTAACCTGTTACATAAATAAAAGTGCTCAGCAATAATCGCGCAAACAAACATTTTGTTAATTGTTTTATCATTTTTGGGGAAAGTTTGTAATTGTACATTAGGGGCAGGGTTCATGAGCAGATTAAAATGAAGCAGATTGTTTATTTGTGTGCCTATCAGCCCCTGCATCATTATTTTCATATTTTTACTAATTGATATATTGATTGTGGTAATGTTTATGTAGTATTCACATTATTTCTGTCAAACAACACTTATTTTTATGAAAAGTAAAATTAAAGTACTTTTCACTAATTTCTAGATTTCTGATAATTTATGTCGGAGTCATCGGCAAGACGTCTTTCTGCAATAAAGCATGTTTTGTTAAGGCATTGCTATTAGTGGGTGGTGCACAATTTCTAAACATCGCGAAGCTGACATGTAAAATACTACGTCAATTTCAGGCATTGTGACAACTTCCGATAACACCAGGATTGAAAACAATCTGGTTGCCAACCTTTTGTGGACTGGATCTTATGATGGACGCAATGAGCCCTTTAACATTCGCTACGAGGCGGGTATATACGCCATAGGCTCGCACGGTCTCCACATGGCTGACAATTATGTAGCCGGCTCAGAGCGTGTTGGCTACAGGGTGCCTGGCCAGGACTGCGATGACCCCTATACCCCTGCAGTGCTGAACTACGCTGTGGGCAACCTAATGGGCTACGGGGTCTTCCCTCCCCCCAAGGAGGACATTCTGAAACAGAAAGATACCCAAACATGCGTTCGAATCTCGGACATAGCTGCTTTCCGTAGTATTGATTATGGGTTCTACTACCAGAATGACCTGAATGTAAATCTTCATAAAATCATTGTGGCAGATAATCAGGTTAGCATTTTCCCTATGGTTATTGGTCCAAACCCGCTAACCCATGAATGTGGTGACCAGAGAGTGGATGTCACAGACAGCATTTTGATCGGGTCGACCGATAATTGCGCCAATATGCAGTCACCGAGCGGAGTTTACATGACCAACAGCGGGCATTGTCGAGGAGATAAGGGGCCAAATGGAGCCCGTTTGGGTCTACTATTCCCCCAGATAACTGGTGGCGGCAATGGTGCTCCCTTTAAACCATGCGGGAACATTATGAGTTACAACCCAATCTGTGGAGGAGGGAGTGTAACAGGTAAAAAAGTAACATTTATGTATATATTTAAAAATGCATGAATTTATTTGGTTATTTATTTATTTATTTATTTTTATATAGAAATTTAAAAAAAAAAGGATTTGAAATATAAGATGGGATACTATTCTTTGAAATTGAATTTTTGGAATTTCCAAAAAAATATGCACAAAGTATCGTCGTTGATTTTCTAATACTAAGGATCTTCTGCATCAAAACAAGTTCTTTAGAGGGTACAGCTTTATTATAAATGTCTAAATGACCATGCTTATTGTATTAATTTGTATACACAATTTCGTGGATACTTTTCCAGGAACCGTGTTTGCACACTTTGGACAGTGTTCGTACGCCCTATCTCTCAGCACTAATAATGACGATCTTCAATTTTATTTGTCATCCTCTTCCAATCTAAAAGTGGATGTGGATGACAACTTCCTGTTGTACTACCCACGACCAACTGTTGGGTAAGTATGCAGGATTCTACAATGAATTTAACAAAGCTGACTTATTTATCAATCATAATTTATACTGTTTTAATGTAAGTATATTTGTATTTCTTGTTTTTTGGATTAACTAACTGTGTTTCCACTTGAACTACAGGAAAAAACTACAAGAGTAATCCCATTTTAATGCATGAAAATGAGTATTTCTCATTTTGTTTAACTCATCTTAGCACAAGATCTCTGTGAGAGCTTTTGTGACATCCTTTTTTCTTTTTGTATACACTTTTCATCAAACAACACTTTCTAAATTGCTAAGCAGATTTTCTTTTCACCTTCTAAATTTCTAAGCAGATTTTCTTTTGCCTCCTTAATGTTTAAGCAGACTATCTTTCACATTCTATATCGCTAAGCCTTTTAAGTGATGAACTGTTACAAACTGTGTTTGCACTGAACTACAGTAAGATCAACCCAGCGGACTGCGTAGACATGGACTGTGATGCCATGAAGAAGGCCCTGCTGCGAGATGACGGGACGCTGGCCGGCTCTCCAGCGTATTTCATACCCAAGTCTGAGTGGCAGTGGGGCGGGGACCCTCGCAGAGGTCAGAACTGCTCAATTGAAATTTAAGTTATGGAATATAAGGAACATTCTAGAAACATTCTTATTAAGTCTTTTTTTAATCTGACAGTTTAAAGTTTTGTTTTTTCTGTGAATAATATTCAACAAAGAGTCACATACATCCACAAGATTTAAAAAAATAATTTTAATAATAAAATACAAGTATTACCCTATTTTTCCAATCTTTTGTGGCTTGATTGGTCATTTTTTGCTCATGTACTACTTAAAAGTACCCTGGGTGCTCTTATGTATACTATAAAGTAATTAGGGTACAGATGATATACTAAACAGTACTCTGGATTATCTTCAGATGCCTGTAAGCATATTTTCTCTGTAGTATACTTAAAATTCTTGCGGTACTTTAAAGTACATCTTTAGTCGACAACGTCAAATCACCATCTCCCCATCTGCCAATCAAATTTTTATCTAAACATTGATTGACCAATCAGCGATTAATATATCTGGTAGGCCAGTTGCTTACAAAATGTATGCCATTTTCCAGACAAGCGGAATGTTTTGTTTCACCTTTTTAAAAAGATTTTTGTTTATTTCATTTAACAAAAATTGGTATAACGATGTCAATGAGGTTAATGTCACAGTCGGTATCCAGAAAGATAAGTTTGAGGCATTGAATGTATACCATTTTCAAAGCCAAGACCTGATCTTGACAAGTGTGAGTGGAGGCTCCAATGTGTAGAATTACTGAAATTCTGTAACAGAACGTTAATTTATGTTAGAAAATGACCCAACAGATTGTTTATATGTAAAATTACATGAAATGTTGATACCTGCTTTGCATAACTTAACAAAATCTCCAGTGTGTAGTGCTAGTTTGTATCAGTAACAAACAAAATTATATTTTAATTATCCATATTAATAAATGCCATTGTAGAAGTGTAATGTTTTACTGATATCGCAAATACATGGGGTGGCTGTGGTGTAATGGATATGGTGTCCGCCTAGCGACCAAGAGGTCATGGGTTCGATCCCCTACGTGGGAGCGTTCTTTAGATCTCCCCCAAGACACCAAGTACTGGTTCTAGGCCCAGCAAACAGACTCGAGAGCGTTTATATAAGCCATATGCTTTCGATGCAATCAAGCTAAAAAATAAATAGGTTTAAAAAATACATGGGGTAACTTGGGGGTGGGAGCGTCGGTAACTTACTGAAATACCCGTTATAGATATCTAATGTTATGAAATTAAAAAAAACCTAATTTTTATTGCATTGCATTATAAATACCTGACACAAAACCATTTTACCAATGTTATAGGGGATGACAACAAATGTCTTTCAAAATAATCCTGAACATTGTGTAATCTACACTTAGAGACTTTTCTAACGCAACACTTTTCAAATTTGAATATGTCAATTATAATTAAAGATTTTGATTTCAAATTTTAAATGTGATCATTTGACACTATTGAGCAAACCCACAATAAAATCATTCATCCGCAATGATTGGACGCTTAAGCACATGGGGTATGTATAGTTTCATCTTTTTGCATGTGAAAATACATGCAGTAAAAGGCAACATTATTCTTAAATTATTTCAATTTATCATTGTAGGCAGGTTATAACACCAGGAAAACATCAAATTATTTTTTAAATGTATGGCTCTTATGAATATGCAGAAGCGCATCTTCATCACCATTAGTTGTTATCTATCTGTTGTAATGTCATCTTTATCACCATGAGTTGTTATCTATCTGTTGTAATGTCATCTTCATCACCATGAGTTGTTATCTATCTGTTGTAATGTCATCTTTATCACCATGAGTTGTTATCTATCTGTTGTAATGTCATCTTCATCACCATGAGTTGTTATCTATCTGTTGTAATGTCATTTGTATTCACGTTTAAGACTGCTCCAATCTGTTCTTTGATGTTCTAACATTATCCTTGTTAACATATCAACATGTGGTTTACCCTTGTTAAAATATCAACAGTTGGTTAACCCTTGTTAACATATTAACATGTGGTTTACCCATCTTCACATATCAACATGTGGTTTACCCCTGTTAACATATAAACATGCGGTAAACCCTTGTTTACATATCAACATATGGTATACCCTTGTTAACATATAAAAATGTGATAAACTCTTGTTAACATATTAACATGTGGTTTACCAATGTTCACATATAAACATGTGGTAAAACCTTGTTTACATATCAACATGTGGTATATCCTTGTTAACATATAAACATGTGGTAAACCCTTGTTAACATATCAAAATGTGGTTTACCCTCGTTCACATATAAACATTTGGTATACTTTTGTGAAGATATCAATATGTGGTATACCCTTGTTAACATATCAAAATGTGGTTTATCCTTGTTCACATATAAACATGTGGTTTATCCTTGTTCACATATAAACATGTGGTTTATCCTTGTGAAGATATCAACATGTAGTATACCATTGTGAAGATATCACCATGTGGTATATACTTGTGAAGATATCACCATGTGGTACATACTTGTGAAGATATCACCATGTGGTAATCAATTGCAAACACATCAACATTGTGTGATTCAATAATGCAGATTGATTCAACATTTTCTGGTTTGCAGGCCTCAATGACGCTAGAGTTCCAAAGGACATGCTTACTTTCCCGAATGGAACTGTGATTACAGTGGACCAGCTTGCTCCAAATGGCAGAGGTCTGTTCTGGAAAGATTAAAAGGGCAATTTGTGTTAGCTTTATCAAAATGTCAGGTAACTCCCAATATCATTTACAATGATAGACAACTGTTTTTATATTTGATATGCCCTAAAAGGAGGGTATGTAGTTGTATCACTGTCGGTGCGTGGCTGTATTGGATGGTTGTGTGTATTTATGGGTAAGCGTGTCCCTTTATCCATATGTAGTGTTTGAAATATAGCAGTAACATCCCTAGGAGGAATTCTATAAATTTATTAAGATTATTTATACCCATGACCTGTCAATGTGTCACAAACAACTCACATGTGTTTTTATCAAAAAGGTCGCTAATCAGGTTCTAAAGTTGTGTATTTTTATTTCCTTTCTATAACTTTGAGACGCTTTGGAAGGATTTGAATATTTCTGGGATTTGAATATTTCTTGGCAACATAGGTTTTTGTTTCTTTTAAGTACCACTTTTGCTTTTCTTTGCATTATCATTTATTTTTAAACCATGTTATCTCAGATGGCTGAGAAAAGATCTTGAGTTTAGTCATTGATATTTTCCAGGTATTTCAAGGGTGGCAGGTCAATGCACTCTAAAGGGATCCGCTTCCACATTTGAGTACTACAAGTGTGCAAATGTAAAATATGAGCTGCTAGTGATCGAGAGCCTGGACGCGGACACGGAAACCAGACGCCTGTCTCCCGTGGCGATCCTACAGGATGGCTACATTGACCTTATCAACGGACCTCAGGATCATGGATGGTGTAACGGATACACATGCCAGAAACGTGTGTCTCTGTTCCATGCACTTGTTCGGCCTGGTGAGTCTTTTACTTTTTGGACCAGTTTTGTCAGATATTTACTCATGGATGCCATCCAATCAAATAACTTTTGGATCTTTATTTCGTGAACATGAACATTATTGATAATTAACTAAGTTAATCATCCTTATAAAATTTCCAGTATTTGCATTTATACATGAAAAGCTTGGTTACCCTTTTCAATCTTTTCAAGAAAAAAACAAAGCATTTGCATGTTTGATGCATGGTTTATTTTTGTAAAAGAATTCAGTTTCAGTTTTGTTTGTTTAATACTTTGTTCTATACCCATTAACAAGAAGCATTCCAATTTAAAGAACCAGTATTTTCATGTATGGTATATTTGTGCCAGTTTATTGAAAAACATGGCCTGGAGGGGGCCGGGCAGTGCCCCTTTAAAAAAAAGTTTTTTCCAATCTGATAATTGCTCAGAATAATGATATGTTTTTTCATGATAACTTAACAGAGTTAGAAAATGATTGAGGTCCCTTTAAACACATAGCCACCCGGGGGCGTGGCAGTTTTGCCTTCATGTAATCTATGAAGCCTTGTCAAACTCTTTGCCCAATCAGCATGAAAATTTCTCCAGACTTTCTTCTTATGACATCTTATATATAACTAAAGTCAACAATGGTTCTGGATAAAAAGCAAGGTAAGAAGCTATATTTAAAAGACAAACACTACAAAAGCCACTCAAAGATGTTCAGTTCCTTTAGGTCTCACATGAGCAACCTAGGGCCTTTGGCCCTTTTGCTAATCTTTTTGCGTATGCTTATGATTAAGTTTTTATTGTCACTTTCTATTCCATTATGTTAAACAATATCCAGGTCTCCCAGTGTCCGTGTACCTAACAAGCGTTCAGCCAGACAAGATGCGCTACTTCATGATGGACGGCCAAGCGGACTCCTGCGTTGTAGTTTCCTTCTACTACCAGAACCCCAACCGAATTGACGTCTACACAGACGGAGGTAGCCATTACGAATTGCCTAAGAACGGCAAGTACGAAACCAAGGGAGGTAAACAAATCTTCAAACTTCTCAACGATCCGGGAGTAGACTATATACCCACATGCAGCGATCCCCATGGGTCCAACTACATTGACAGAGATGCCCGGCTGCAGTACTTTGTCCTGAAAGGCAATGCAGAGATTCAGTTGTCTAAAGCCAATGTGGTCATTGTATCCTTCGGCCTGCCAGCTATGACGGTAGAGGAGTTCTTTGGAGCAAACATCGTCGAGAACCTCGCTGCTATGCTCAACATCCCTCTGGAGAAGGTCCGTGTTGTCAGCATTGTGTCATCTGCAGGTTCCGGCCGCAAGCGACGTTCAACCTCGACTCTGGCCGTTGTCTTGGAGATCGGGGATGAGCCACCAGCAAGTAAATTGAAATTTTATCTTAACCTTTACTCCTTAAATACGCATTTTGACCTGTTTGTAATCCATTAGAAATCAAATTAAACAGTTTCAAGTATTAAAAGCTTCATTTCCAACCCTCAGAAACTGATAAGCAGCAAACAGCATAAAGCCTGAACGACTGCGAGTAACTTGCTGTTCTATTTTTATGTTGTTGCATATAACCATTTTCAAATTGTTTCTGAGTGGGAAAAGGTTAATTAGATTTGAATAAGATTGCGTTATTCAATATTTTTTACCAGATTTCATTAGGCCTTTTTTTGTCAAGATTTTATTAGATTGCTTAAAATTGTATTAACGCATTTCCTGAATCTTTGAAAGCAATATTAATTCATTCAAAAGTCTTTATTTCGACAATTGTGGTTGTTTATGTTTGAATTATAATTAGATCAAGGAAAATCTAGCTTTTTTAATATGTTAAATAAAAAAAACTGTTTGATTCAATATTGAATTATTTAAAGGAACAATTTTCTGTTAAATGTACTTAATTAAATCGCATCAAATGCATTGAAAAAAAAGATGAAATTTTATTGGTTTGGTATGATAACAATGTTCAACAGTCTGTGCAACATATTTTTAGGGTAACAGTAAAACTGCTGTATCTTGTTTACATGTTAGTATGAGACACAGTAGTTCCACAGGCCAGCGTTGTTTGACAATGAACAAATATTGTTTTAATGACCATATGTAGAGTGTAGAAATGTAGAAATTAGAGAATGTATATGGAGGATAACACATGATTGAAAATTGTAGATTGTAGCTTTTTAGAGAATGTAGAATGTACATGGAAGATCATACATGATTGTATTATTACTAAGATTTTAATTAAATTATTTACCATACGCAGAAATTGATTTGTTGTTCTGTTTGTTTATTTATAATTCTCTTAATTAGATATTATTATGCCATGTCTTAAATATATTCTTCAGAACATTTGTAATATCCATGCTTTCTCTTAGATATTCCTAATTTTTCTATTAAGCAGTTTAAGTTTAGTAAAATGATGTTGCATAATATGAAACATTTTAATCTTCTTCAAGAAGTTCTTGTGTCAAATTTTTTTAATTAAACATCATTATTTTATCTTGGTTTCTGCTGATGATTGACATAACATTTGCTATATTTGGTTGACAGGTGTTGATGGTAATGTATTACATGTATTGATTTGCAATAATACAATTGATGCATTTGACTTCTAACCAATTTAAACAAGATGTTAATATATATTGGCTACTTTCAACACATCTTCAGTTGACTCTTTAGGTTTATAAAATGATTTAATTAACTGACTATAGAATAAAACAGGTCATAAACTCATATTGACTAATGAAGTTAATTTAACAGAAGATATGAGCTTTTTAATTCCATTTCCTTGATACTTTTGGTATATTTTAAGCTTTAAATACAACAATTAAAATTTTGATTTTGTTAATGATAAACATTACACATATGATTACAATTAGCATTATTGAACTGTTATGATCTATTTATTTGTATATCCACTTTGTACTGGTCAAACAGTTAAGCCTGGAAACATGAATAGGCTAACTTACTTCTGTCATACAACTGGAACTCTGGTGAACATTATCCAAAATCAAATAAAAAGAAAACACAATTAATGGTTGATCTATTTTCTGAGAAAACTTAATATGTTAGACTTGACATTATGAAAATACCTAAATATCAGATATCTTATGTGTCTTATAGCTGATACCTCATCAAACACTGGTAGATATAAGCAGTGCTCTGTGAAAAGGGGGTTAAATGCATGTGCGTAGAGTGTCGTCCCAGATTTGCCTGTGCAGTCCCCACAGGCTAATCAGGGACGACACTTTTTACCTAAACTAGATTTTTACTAAGAAGATACTTTGTTTAAACGAAAATTATCATAAAAGCGTAAAGTGTTGTCCCTGATTAGCCTGTGTGGACTGCACAGGCTAACCTGTGGGGACTGCACAGGCTAATCTGGGATGATACTTTGCGCACATACATTAAACCCCCTTTTAACAGGGCATGGCCCATATATATGTGTAGTATATCCTACAATTTACACAGTCATGTTCACAGATTGAAGCAATGATAATTGTTATTTGTCACAAATTCAAAAATAAAAGGCAAAAAGCTTCCTAAGAAAATAGACTCTTCTGACAATTTAGTACTGTTGTTAACCCTTTGAGCGCTGGAACCGGATTTTGAAGGCCTTTGCAAACAGTTTGGATCCAGATGAGATGCCACAGAACGTGGCGTCTCATCAGGATCCAAACTGTTTGCTATTCTGATAGTATTCTTTGAAAAAAATCGAAGAAAATGCTTATTTTATAAATTCAGCAGACGACATTTTAGCAAAAGACAAATTTCCCAGCATGCAAAGGGTTAATAATATTTGTTGTTTAAATATAATGAATTGAAAGAGTTAAATTAATAAAGGGAATGCTATACTGTGGAGTGTTTTTTTTATAGTTTATTCCCAAAAACATGAAAATAAGTGACTACAGTACAATTATGTAAAATTGTTCAAAATAGTTCTGAGGTATTTCAGAGGAGTGTAAATCATTTTGTCAGAAGGTCTAAGGTTTAAACCTTGATGATTGTGACTTATGTCAGTGAACCTGGTTTTCTTGTAAAAATATTTGTGGTCTTGAGCTTACATGCTTAAATTTGCTTACAAAATATAATTATTGTCATTTTTGAAAATAAAAACAACGCCAGAATCTGTGAACATGTATATCCTATTAATATTATCATACACCATCAAAGGTGGACTGTTCCTATGAAGATCTTCCAGCTATTCCTATCCTTTGATGACCATAATCAATAAAACTTGAATTCTTGCTGTTAAAATATTGTGTGTTTTAAACAAAATCTACTTCCAAATATGTACCAATTAACAATTCGGTAAATCAGGAAAAAGTCTTGTCAGTCCAGCTTAGAGTGTATTTTTTAATATATGTTGTATTTGTTTTGTTTAAGTATTTATGTTACAATATTACAAATGTACTCACATTCTGCATGTTCCTAAACTATTGTTTGCTTGAAATCACTTAAATTTCCTCCGTAAATCTGAACATACATTATCTTTAAAATGCTGTGATATTTAAAATATTTAATATATTTAGTATGATACGTATTTGAAATATTTTAATAATATTTTTTAATATTTATTTTATAATTGTGCATTTGGTTTGAATTAAGTACAATATGTTCCTTGTTCATAAGCTTTTACAGATGGAATATTCATTGGCAAAGGCATTTGTTTACATATAATTCAACAAAATTGTAAATATTGATATGTGCAACAACAAAATAAAAACCTTTGATTGTGCCTTACCTATTTGTTAGCTCACCTAAGCACAATGTGCTTATGGTGAGCTTTTGTGATTGCTGTTTGTCCATCGTGCATCGTCCGTCGTCAACATTTGCCTTGTTAACACAATAGAGGCCACATTTATTGTCCAGTCTTCATGAAGTTTGGCAACAAGATTCATCTCAAAGATATCTTGGACGAGACTGAAAATGGTTACAGTTGCTTGGAAAACATGGCCTCCAGGGGGCATATTTTTCTAATATGGCTGATATGGCTTTAGTAAAACCTTGTTAACACTAGAGACAACATTTATTATCCGATCATTATGAAACTTAGTCAGAAGATATTCCCCAATTATCTATTGGACGAGTTTGAAAATGATTCTGGTTGGTTGAAAAACATGGCTACCAGGGGGCGGGGCATTTTTCCTTATATGGCTATAGAAAAAACTTTGTTAACACTATAGAGATCACATTTATTGTCCGATTATCATGAAACTTGGTCAGAAGATTTGTCCCAATGATATCTTGGATGAGTTTGAAAATGTATCCAGTTTGTTGAAAAACATGACCACCAGGGGGCAGAGCATTTTTCTTTATATGGCTACACTTGTATATGGCTGTAGTAAAACCTTGTTAACACTCTTGAAGCCAAATTTATTGTTTGATCATCATGAAACTTGGTCAGAAGATTTGTCCCAATGATATCTTGGATAAGTTTGAAAATGGTTCTAGTTGGTTGAAAAACATGGCTGCTAGGAGGCGGGGCATTTTTCCTTATATGGCTATATATGGCTATAGTAAAACCTTATAACACTCTTAAAGCCACATTTATCGTCCGATCTTCATGAAACTTGATCTCAAGATTAGTCCTAATGATAAGTTGGATGAGTTTAAAATTGACACTGGTTCGTTAAAAAAACATGGCTCCCAGGGGCGGGGCATTTTTCCTTATATGGCTTTTGTAAAACCTTGTTAGCACTCTTGAGGCCACATTTATTGTCCGATAATTATGAAACATGGTCAGAAGATTTGTTCCAATGATATCTTGGACGTCTTTGAAAATGGTTCCAGTTGGCTGAAAAACATGGCCACCAGGGGGCGGAGCATTTTTCCTTATGTGGCTAGAAAGGGCTATAGTAAAACCTTTTTAACACTTTGGAATCCACATTTATTGTCCGATCTCTATGAAACTTGGTGACAAGATTTGTCTCAATGCTATCTTGGACAGTTAGAAAATGGTTCCAGTTTGTTGAAAAACATGGCTGCCATTGGGCGGGGCATTTTTCTTTATATGGCTAAAGTTAAAACTTGTTAACACTGTAAAAGTCACATTTATTGTTCAATCTTAATAACACTTGGTCAGAACATTTTTTGTAATGCTAATTTGGATCATTACAAAAATAGTTCCTGTTTGTTGAAAAACATAGCCGCCCGGGGTCGGGGAATTTATCCTAATATGTCTATAGTAAAACCTCATTAGCACTCTTGGGGCTTCACTGAGCAGGTCAGTTCCTTTGTATCTCAGGTGAGCGACTTTGGGCCTTTCAGGGCCTCTTGTTTTATTAAGGATTCATAAAAAATATTGACATAATACATAATAATTTTCATAAATGATGTTATGTTCTAACACAATTTTTTCCTTAAATTTTGTTTAACCCAATCCCCAATTAACAATAAAGTGGATGTGCAACTTTTACCATTTTATGATCCTAATGACTTCAATACTTATGTTTTTACCTGTTGCATGTATACACCTGTGTAAGGCATTTATCCTATTTATGGTGACTTGCACATGTATATATTTGTTTTGATTCTGATAATTCCTTTAAAATAATATACTCATTTCTTTAAAGTATTAACACTTCAGATATTGTTTGAATATGCTGTAATTTAAAGTTATAACCATATAACTGTTTAACTATATATGTTTACAACTGTTATGACTTCTTTTGCATTTAGATTACATCAAAATATGAATGTAACGGGTAGTTCTGATAGCTTTCATAATAGTTGTGTAAGTACATGTACCTTTTTCATTATTTCGGAATATATCACTTTTGGTAGAAAATCAAAGTTCATATCACATTCATCTATAGATTAAGATGCTTTTAGTACGACAATATTTGATATTTTGTACTATATTTTTTTAGAAATGAACTGGCCCCTGTCACATAGTCAAGGATCTTAACACAAATTTAACTTCTGACAGCATTTTGTACTTTCAAATAATGTTTTTATGATATGTCCACAAAATGAAGGACATAATACCAAAAATAAATACATAAAACCCTTAAAAAAGTTATCATAGATGCTAGTGCTTAGTATTGCTTCTTTTTTTTAAACTTTAACGTATTTTAATCATGGACAATATATCAAATGAATTCTTTGACAAATGTATCTTAATGCATTATCTAATGATGTTAAATTAGATGGCCTTAAGATATATATTATATTTCACACACAATCTCTACATCAACATCATAGAACATTTTTCTGTTTTAATTGTAACCCATGGTTACCGCTGTACATTGCAGGTGCCACTGACAACACAGAGCCTGTAGTTGACATTGCTGACCTTGTGATGACCGCCTGTCAGGACGGTAGCCTGGACACCAGCTTGAGTGAGTAGCAGTTTAAACCTATTTATTTTAGCTTGATTAAACGCTTATTTAAACACCCTGGAGTTCATTTCCTGGGTAGAATCAGTACTTGCCTATTGTGGATATCTTAAGAACGCTTCCACAGTGGGTAACAAACCTGTGACCTCCTGGTTGCTTGGCGTACACAATATCCACTACTTCACCTTGAGTAAGATTTGATCAGCCAACATGAATGTTGAACAAACTTTCAGTCTCAGTTTATAAAACAAACTATAGTCCAGTGACAAAAAAGTAGGAACTGGGACTTTTATATTAAATGCTTTTATGTATTTGGTCTACAACCATCAACATGGCAAAATCCCTTTTTTGCTTTCTGATATAGTCACAATTTACTGAGGGCTTATTAATTCAATGGTTGCAGATTACAAACCATAACTTGGATCATCTTTAACATCACAACCATCAAGAACCAATCTTTACCCACACAGTTGCTCTTAAAGACTAAAGGTCTTTCAGTGCACACAGTTGCTCTATATAACATCCCACATGTTGCAGCTACCTCTATATAACATCACACTTGTTGCAGGTACCTCTGATATCCATATATATACCGTAATTACTCTATGTTTTCGGACACTTAAAAATAATTAATTTTTTTCGTGTCCAAAAACTTAGATACAAAAAATATTCACAACATACAGGTGTCCGAAAACATAGAGTCGAAAATTGAAGTGTCCGTAAATAGCGCCAATTATATCAACGACTACCCGTAATAGCACGCACTTGTAAATACCATGCAGTATAGTACAAATTACAGTTATATATGTTTGCGCTGCATTTAAAATAATTTTAAATGCTTCATTTATTTGACAGAAAGTTACTACAAGGTTGTACTTTGACCAACGAGTTCAAAGATGAGCATGTGATGTACCGATACTCGCTAGTATGAACCTGTAATTAACGAAATAAAAAAGCAAACTATAAATTATTTGTTTGTTCATTTCCGATAGTTGTTGTCGAACACCTTCCATTATTCGTAAAACTTGCGATCCTGGGTGCATCACACTTTGAAGCGTTGAGTATTTGCCACAGTTATTTTACTGAGAAGGTAATTGTCATAACTCTTATGCTATCAGGCGAAACCATTGTTTAATACCGGTTTACAAGGTTATTTACCCAATAACGCAAATGTAATGGTCCGTTGCCCTCAGGCATGCACCTGCCATGTTTTATGATGTTAATCTGGTTGTAAAACCCCATGATCGAAGTGTCATTAGATATCGAAAACAGGACCGAAATTTGGTAAAATAGCGCTGTAAAATATACTGTCCGAAAACTTAGAGACATTAATTATGGACGATAACTCATGTGTCCGAAAATTAAGAGTCACGAAAAATAATTATTTTTGCTAAAACTTAGAGTGTCCGAAAACATAGAGTAATTACGGTATATAACATCCCCCCTGTTGCAGGTACCTATGTATAACATCCCACATTTTGCAGGTACCTCTATATAACATCCCACATGTTGCATGTACCTCCCTATAACATCCCCCCTGTTGCAGGTACCTCTCTTTAACATCCCACATGTTGCATGTACCTCTATATAACATCCCACATGTTGCGGGCACCTCTATATAACATCCCACATGTTGCAGCTACCTCTGGTATCTATATATAACATCTCACATTTTGCAGGTACCTTTGGAATCTATATAGCATCCCACATGTTGCAGGTACCTCTATATAACATCCCACATGTTGCAGGTACCTCTGGTATCTATATATAACATCTCACATTTTGCAGGTACCACTCGTATCCATATATATAACATCCCAATGTTGCGGGTACCTCTGGTTTTTATATATCCATATATACAGTATAAAATTCCACATGTTGCTGGTACCTCTGGTATCTATATATTACATCCCACATGTTGCAGGTACCTCTGGTATATATATATAACATCTCACATTTTGCAGGTACTTCTATATAACATCCCACATGTTGCAGGTACCTCTGGTATCTATATACAACATCTCACATGTTGCAGGTACCTCTGGTATCTATATATAACATCCCACATGTTGCAGGTACCTCTGGTATCTATATATAACATCCCACATGTTGCAGGTACCTCTGGTATATATATATATATATATATAACATCTCACATTTTGCAGGTACTTCTATATAACATCCCACATGTTGTAGGCACCTCTGGTATCTATATATAACATCTCACATGTTGCAGGTACCTCTGGTATTCAGTGTGAAGAGATCATCATTGGGGGTCATGTGTACCAGCCTGTAGAGCCCGCTGGTCTGCGGTTCTTGCAGACCCTGAAGCCCTCACATGAGGGTGTGCCTTTCACCGTGCAGCCAAAGGTCCGAGCATACGACGACAACGTAAGTGGCTGACTTGATTTCATACGAGCTGCCTTCTAGGAAGACTGGGCTACATGTGCGTCAAGCATAGTTCCAGGTTTGCCTGTACACTGGGCTACATGTGCGTCAAGCATAGTCCCAGGTTTGCCTGTACAGTCTGCACACTGGGCTACATGTGCGTCAAGCATAGTTCCAGGTTTGCCTGTACACTGGGCTACATGTGCGTCAAGCATAGTTCCAGGTTTGCCTGTACACTGGGCTACATGTGCGTCAAGCAAGCATAGTTCCAGGTTGCCTGTACACTGGGCTACATGTGCGTCAAGCATAGTTCCAGGTTGCCTGTACAGTCTGCACACTGGGCTACATGTGCGTCAAGCATAGTTCCAGGTTTGCCTGTACAGTCTGCACACTGGGCTACATGTGCGTCAAGCATAGTTCCAGGTTGCCTGTACAGTCTGCACACTGGGCTACATGTGCGTCAAGCATAGTTCCAGGTTTGCCTGTACACTGGGCTACATGTGCGTCAAGCATAGTTCCAGGTTTGCCTGTACACTGGGCTACATGTGCGTCAAGCATAGTTCCAGGTTTGCCTGTACAGTCTGCACAGAAAATCTCTTATTAACAAAAATCCAGTTAAGGCAAAACGACTTTATGTCTATGCAGACTGCACTTGCTAATCTGGGATGATACTGTATGTAATTGCTTACTAGTATTGTCATGCATTATTTCACATACGGTTTGGCTCGTTCAGTTGAAGGAGCACTGGAATGTTGTCTTTAGTTAAGAAATTGAAAGCAGCCTAGCCACTTTGTTTGCATTGGCATTGGTCATGCGCCCCTTGCAAACAAAGTTCATAGGAGCTGTAATGGAGTCACTCTGATAGCATGTCAGTTTGTTTACATTTTTTTTAGTGGGTTTTTTGGTGCATGTTATTTCTAAATTGCTTTAAATATGAGACACTCTTTTCATGATGAATGATCCACAAAAAAGTGACATGTTCAGTACTAATGTGCCATTGAATTTGCAGGAGCATAGAATGTTCTCATTATGTGGAGCCAACTTTATTTGCATTCCTTATTTATCTGAAAAAGTTTTAAAAGCAAAACGCACTGGATTTTAGGATAACCTGATCGACAACATGGGTATAGTTGAGGACCCGTGGAAGATCACAGCAACCCTTCGGGCGGGTACCGGCCACGCCAACGCTGTCCTAGGGGGAACAGTAACAGTGACAACAGCCAATGGTTGGGCTAACTTCACCGACCTGCAGATCTCACACAAGGGCAGTGGGTACATCATTGACTTTCAGATCTCCTACCCACTCAGCGCTGCAGGTTCGTACATAGTTGTTCCTTGCTTCATTGACTTTAAGATCTCCTACCCACTTAGCGCTGCAGGTTCGTACATAGTTGTTTCTTGCTGTGTACATTTTAAGGGATTACTTTTGCCTTTTCTATTTAATTGATATCTCCTACCCGCTTAGCCCCGCAGGTATGAATATACATGTAGTTGTTCTATGATCGTCATGTATGTACATTTGAAGGGGATAATTTAACCTTTTATGTGAACATAGTTGGTCTGTGCTTGTCATGTATGTACATTTGAATTTTGGGAATAACTTCGATTTATTAATGTAATTATGTGGAAAGTAAGACATCAAAATGTGTATTCTGTTTATAGAAATTTTGATTATTAATATAGCATTCACGTGACAAGATGGAGCATTTACTTATCAATCCATTTTAAGACTTTGTGAGTACAATTTCAGCCACACCAAACAGACCTCATACATATGGATAAAAAAATGAAGAAAAGCATTTTTGATGATTATGACATTTCCCATTTTCTGACGCATATTTTCTCTCTCTCGTCAACAGCGCTGAACTTAAAAGTCTCGACGGATCCGTTTGACGTTATGGCCGTTCCTCTTACGTCAGGCGTCCACTCCATGACGATGGACAACATTGTCACCAATGAAGTCATGACATTGACCTTAGAACTGCGTGATAGCACCACCAACAAGCCCATCCCTGACATTAACTGGCGGGTAAGTTTTATTGAATAGCTTTTGGTCTATTTTGTTTATTTTGTCTAAACTAGTAAGACTTTTACCTGTTGGCCAAGAATGTTATGATGTTATGACTTTGCATGATTTAGATTTCCAGCATAATTTCCAAAGTAGATTTGGTATGAGACATGCTTTTTCTATGTAATTATTTCTTGATTAAAGTTTTATATATAAATGATATCATATTTTGTGCATTTTCATTCATTTTTCAATGGAATAACAAAAATAACACATGCAAACAAATAAAAAACTTCAGCAAATAAAAGATTTCATTTAAAACCGTTTGCTGGTGCTGATAATGTTGTTGACCTCTACATTTACCTCTCCTAGGGTCACACATTCGCGGCTTCATGCGATACTCTCATGGAGTTTGAGGAAGGTTCCCTTACAGGCACACTCAGTGGCCAGTTTGAGCCGAGTACCGGTCATGTGGCCTTCACAGACTGGCGCTTCACTGGATACGGCCTTGTGTACATCAGCTGTCAGGTGGAGTCAGGTGGGTTCACTATTCACTTTGAACTGACAGAAACATGTACAACATATGAGAAACTAAAAGTCTTGTAAAGGTTAATGGTGTCAAGAGAACAGGCTGGTCTGGAGCCAAGGGCCTCTTATAGCATGTAAGATCCTTTTTTTACTTGACTCGGCTCACATAGGTTATGTAAAGGCTTATCACTGATAAGACTCCATTCCCAATCATTTATGCACAACTTTGTAAAGTATTTATGTGATTTTCCCCAGGGAACAGTCTCAGCCGAGTATTGCAACCATTTGTTCACTTTGCAAAGCATTTCTTATTGCACAGTCCCAGCAGAGTACGACTTCTACTCATTCCACAAGGTTGTGGTTCTGAGCCCAGCCCAGGACGCCATCGTCGTAACGGCAAACAGCATCGTCACTGTGCGCTACAACCTTGACTACGACCTCACATTGCCTGATGTGGCTGCAGCCAAGCAACTGGAACAGGCGACTGTGAACTACTTCAACAAAAAATACCCCGAAATCATCATAAGTGACTCCAGTATTAGCAAGGGTATGTGTTTGATTCGATAAGCAACCAATGTCAAGATATTTATAAACAAACGCTATAGGGCTTGTCACAAGTTACTCTGATGAAGCCTTGAAAATGATTAGCAAGCCATGATAAGTTGTTCTTTTACGAGAAATACCCAGTGATCATTGTCATTGACTTCAGCATTATCAAGAGTATATGCTGTGATTAAGGGTTGGTGCACTCACTAGAGCTAAATTGGTTGTTGTCGGCTCAGGAACTACTTTTAAAATATCCCTGGTACTCTTAAGTATGCTACAATGTACCCTGGGTTACAATGAAATTATTGTTAAAAACCTTTTTTCAACCAACCATTCCTTTAAATAATCACATTTTAATTTCTTATCAAGTGTACACAACATTTAGTAATATGTAAAGCAATTGTGTTAAAAAAATTAATCGAAACTTATCTGCTTATTTTAATGTGGTAAAGTTCAAACGACAATTAAATTTGTTGATGTTTAGAAGTAACCTAAATCCTTTATGTCATTGTGGCATAGTGGATATGATGTCTGCCTACCGACTGGGAGGTATTGGTTCAATCCCTACTATGGGAGCGTTCTTAAGGTCTCTCTTAAAGACATCAAGTACTGGTTCTACCCATGAAATAGACTTGAGAGTGTTTCAATAAGCCTTTGGCCTTCGATTCAATTGAGCGAAACTAAACAAGTTTAAACTAAACTTAGTAACCTAAAGTGGCCTCCACAGATGCGCAGACACTGAAATCTGTTTTTGCTTCTTGATACAGGAAGTATCATCGTGACATTCACTGTGGAAGGCAGGACTGCGAACGTGACAAGTGTTCTCAGCAGCATCTGTACCGACATCTCAGCCGGGACACCAATTCAGATTGCCAGTAACAACCTCACACTTGATGGTTACATGCTGGTGGATGGCACTGATTACTACTCATCTTGTACCTCTGTAAGTTGGATGGTTGAAGTTGTTGTAATTCAGTGTTTACATTGAAAAAAACGTAGAGATATTAGTTGATTGTTTATTCCAATTTGTTGTATTAATGTTATTATTATCTTATTGTTTATTCAATAAAGATGAGAAAATGGTTGATGGAGATTTTTTCAACACTTCTACTATATGAGTTTAAAGTATTCGCACATGATCGGCTTTTGACTGTAAATAACATTCTATGTTTATATTCTTGTACATTTTACTTGTGCAATGCATTTAAAAATGTATACATCTATGTTCACCTAATGACCAACAGGAGTCAAAGAAGGAGGGGTTACATCCGGGTTACATTGCACTGATAGTCATCTTGTGTCTGTTGGTGGTCGCAGCAGTGGTGTTTATTGTCGTCTATAAGGTTGTCATCAAGCCCAAATCCAAGACACACGGTAGGCATTTCAAACTTACATGTAGCACTCGCATGTATGGTTAATACTAAGCATCCTTGAGTATCTAATTCTTAATTAATGTAATTAAATATATAGCTTATACATATTTCCTGCTTTGTATGTGACTTAATTCTAATAATTCTTATTTAATAATAATAACAATAATAATAATAATTCTTATTAATAATTCTTATTTAATAATAATAATAATAATTGTATTATTTGTATCGGCATGCTTGTTTTATTGTCCCCTACCGGTGAAACCGGAGGGGACCTATGGTTTACGCTCTGTCTGTCTGTCAGTCTGTCTGTCACACTTTTCTGGAACCTGCAATAACTTTAAAAGTTCTTCATATTTTTTCATGTAACTTGAAACATGGATAGATGGCAATATGGAGATTATGCACTTCATTTCATTTTGTTCCTACGTCAAGAATTCTGGTTGCTATGGCAACAAATAAATAAAAAAATACTGACAGTGGTGGAGTTTCACCAGTAGGGGACAATATTGCTTTGCAATCTCTTGTTACAATTAAACTTAAAGAACTTGTGAAACCATTTTTTTCTCCGGTTAACACGCAGAATAAATAAACATCAGTATTTTTGTCCAGTAAATTATTTTTTGTTGATGTACAATTGACGGGCTTTAGAAGGCCTTTCTTCATAAGTAGTATTCTACTTGTGATTAGAATGAGACAACACTGCTGCATTAAATTTTCTGTAAGTAAAGATATTTCATAATATTTTATCACTCATATTGTAAATATACTGTAGGTCAACGATGGGATGTTAAACCATACGCTGGTAAAGCAATTAGGCCTTAGTCATGGGAATAGATCTGTGCATTTAAACCCTTTCCTTGCCTTAACTAAGTTTGACATGTATCTTTGTGGCAGGGTGTTTAATTTACCTTCATTGTAGTATCAGCCCTTGCTATTGTCAGTTTATTATCCCCTGCCATAGGCGGAGGGATATTGTTTTGGCGTTGTCCGTCCATCCGTCCTTTCCTTCCGTCCGTCTTTCCGTCCGTCCGGAGCCATATCTTGGAAGTGCTTTGGCGGATTTCATTGAAACTTGGTATGAGTATATATATGGATAAGAGGATAATGCATGCCAAATGGCATCGACACCATCTATTAATAACGCAGTTATGGCCCTTAGAATCTTGAAAAAATGCTTTTTTGAGTGTCAAATATAACATTTTGTGTCAAAAGCATATTGGCGGGCGGGAGACATCAATTCAACGAATTAGCTTGTTTTCTTTACTTTCTTGGTTAAGTCTCTACTAATGTTACACAATGCTAAAATACTCTTCTTTGCATATTTTTATTTTGCTTTATACTTTCTTTGCAGGCAGCTTTACTAATCTATTCTTCTGATTTACTCTATGAAACAATTGTTAGTTTTATAGACTCAAACACCTAATTATGCCTTTTGTTTTGTTCAAGTTTTTGCCTCTTCTAATGTAACTGTGTGATTGGCTATGTTTACGTCTGTGTTAATTGTAGTGTTTTCTGACATTCCATGCTTTATTCTTTGAAATTGTGCAGACGAGTCTTCACACAACCCAGCTGATAGGCGAACTGGATTCTACTACATAGGTTAACAGCATGCCCACCTATATATTGTGCTTAGATCAGAAAATTAGATATCTATTACACGATGAAGCTATCAGCCTGTATTATTCAGATTCATATATAAAGCAAATGTATATAATATTGGTATACAATATATTGGGAATGAATGTTGCATTTTGAATAGAGTCGTATCTCAAAACATTAATAATTTCATTTGATTGTTTTGGGGTTGTTAGCTTCATCTGTATACTGTGTTGTCAGAAACGCACCATTATATATATGAACATATCCAAAGAGGTCTGAGAAAAATAGAGATTAAGACTGCTGCCATATTTGAAACTTACCTAAGAAGCTAGTGCTCATGGGGAGCTTAAAGGATACTGTGTTGTTCGTCGTTGCTTGTGTGCACAAACTTGTTCTTCTTATGACCTCGTCTCGCAAACCCCCTTAAAAGGATTTAACAAAACTTCAGAATGATGATTGGGTGACCCTCTTTCAAAGTTTCGGTCTGTTGCATGTGTAGGCCACGAGAACTATAAATAGATTTTACAAAAAACAACAATAATACAAAAATCATCTCTGAAACCTCAAGGTTCAGAGGTTTAATAGTGTATGCTTCATTTTCTTATGGTTCTCTGCAAAGTTTATTCAAATCATGCACCTGGGGTAAAAAATGGTCACACCCCAGGGTTCATAGCATTTAAATAGACTAATATAGAAAAACAATTTTTTGAATCTTTTTCTTTAACAACAAGGCTTGTGTGTGTAATATTTGGCATCTAACACCAAATGCTGGTTATCTACCAGGTTTGTTCATATCATGTCCCTTTGGTCTAAATTTGCCAGCCCTGGTTTTTAATAAATACAAATCATGTCCCTTTGGTCTCAATGTGCCAGCCCTGGTTTTTAATAAACACAAATCATGTCCCTTTGGTCTAAATTTGCCAGCCCAGATTTTAATAAGCGCAAATCATGTCCATTTGGTCTAAATTTGCCAGCCCAGGTTTTTAATAAACACAAATCATGTCCCTTTGGTCAAAATTTGCCAGTCCAGGTTTTTAATAAACACAAATCATGTCCCTTTGGTCTTAATTTGCCAACCCAGGTTTTAATAAACACAAATCATGTCCCTTTGGTCTTAATTTGCCAGCCCAGGTTTTTAATAAACACAAATGTCCCTTTGGTCTTAATTAGCCAGCCCAGGTTTTTAATAAACACAAATCATGTCCATTTGGTCTTAATTTGCCAGCCCAGGTTTTTAATAAACACAAATCATGTCCCTTTGGTTTTAATTTGCCAGCCCTGGTTTTTAATAAACACAAATCATTTCCATTTGGTCTTAATTTGCTCGCCCAGGTTTTTAATAAACACAAATCATGTCCCTTTGGTCTTAATGTGCCAGCCCAGGTTTTTAATAAACACAAATCATGTCCCTTTGGTTTTAATTTGCCAGCCCTGGTTTTTAATAAACACAAATCATTTCCATTTGGTCTTAATTTGCTCGCCCAGGTTTTTAATAAACACAAATCATGTCCCTTTGGTCTTAATGTGCCAGCCCAGGTTTTTAATAAACACAAATCATGTCCCTTTGATCTTAATTTGCCAGCCCAGGTTTTTAATAAACATAAATCATGTCCATTTGGTCATAATTTACCAGCCCAGGTTTTTAACAAACACAAATCATGTCCCTTGGGTTTTAATTTGCCAGCCCAGGTTTTTAATAAACACAAATCATTTCCATTTGGTCTTAATTTTCTGGCCAAGGTTTTTAATAAACACAAATCATGTCCCTTTGGTCTTAATTTGCCAGCCCAGGTTTTTAATAAACACAAAGCATGTGTCTTTGGTCTAAATTTATTATATGCCAGCCCTGGTTTTTAATAAATACAAATCATGTCCATTTGGTCTAAATTTTCCAGCCATGGTTTTTAATAAACACAAATCATGTCTCCTTGGTCTAAATGTGCCAGCCCTGGTTTTAAATAAACACAAATCATGCCCCTTCTGTCTAAATTTGCCAGAACTGGTTTTGCCAGAACATGAAAACCAGGAGATGTTGCAGTTTTCTTTATATTACTCAAGTGTAACATTGTGAACACCCTTACAGTAACATTTTTTGCCCAATCATCATGAAACAAGGACTTAGAAAATTTGTTCTTATGATATATAGGCTGATTTCTAAAATGGCTATGGAAATATCACACAACTTACGCAATTCGTAGACTAACGCACATATTTTAAATTCAGTCTAGTTCCTTCAAATTCTTGCTACATTAAAATTTGATATGTTTGAAATGAAATTTATAATATAATAATACATTCTAAGTAAAAATTAGTTTGTCTCAATTTGAAATAAATAACATTCAATTATTTTAAAATATGTGTGTAAGTCTAAGAGTTTTGCATAAGTTGCTTAGTAAAACGGTACCCAGTTCTTTAGGATTGCAGGTGAGCAGCCTAGGTCCTAGTTATGAAATACTGCATCATATCTTGTCTAATTATCTTGTAATAAGGTATTGTATCTTTCTAGGCTAGACATAGTGCATGGTTTCACACATTTAATACCCAACTTGTTAAAAAAACACCAAAAAAAACTATATCTCAACAATATTGACCTTCTGGCACACATGAACTCTACTAGCATAAAGGTTATAGCCAGGTTAAGGTTTGCGAGATATAACCAAAGAATTTTGTTATTCTGATCTCATTAAAAACAGTGTTTGGGTTATTTTACATTTTTCGGCGTAAGCTGAATTAAGCCAGCTTTTCACCTCTCCTGACCTTTGTAAGTGTCCAATAAAATTCAAATAAAATTTCCCGCGGCTAGGTACAAATGAATACCCTTCATTTATTCCATTGGCTGATTTGAGTATTCCACCAGAACATTGGAAACATATCCGCGTCTTTGTAACACTGTTTTACTGCATGAAACAATTTTATTTCTAATGAAAAGGCTTAATAGATAGAACAGTTTTACACTCAATTCTCGACATAAATACAGTTTGTGCGTACACCTTTTATTTTCAGAGAATTACCAGCGCAACGCGTTTATATTTAAAGGCTATGTTCTCATATTTAGTACTTACTTCCATATTCTTGTCAACATGTTAACATGTAAAAGTATAAAGAGCAGTGGAAGCGACGCCTCACTTTAATACATTGCATTTCAACCCGGGTCAATTCGCGGCCAGTGTATGAATGTCAGAGTTTATATACAGGTCATCTCCGGAGTTCGCGGCCAGTAAAATAATAGTTATATAATAAATACGCTATCCGTGAACTAGGTGACCTGGAATTTTCTTTAGACCAGAAATATGTAGATTCTTAATGTGTTTTCAACAAAATAATGATAAATATTATTTTTGATTAATTTAACAATAATTATTCCACCATATTGACCAATGTATTAAGCATGAGCGCGATGATTATCGATGCTGTTAATAATCGAATCAAACCACTAAAACAGGTTTGTTCGAAGAACGCGCCTATAAATACGGATACTTCTCGTGTGGCCGGTTGACTCGTATGTTTTAATTTCACTTCCATTCTTCTTTTGGTTTTCTGTTTTGTATCTATAGGTTTATGACCAGCAATATGTAAAAATGTAAAATAAGCCGCGAAAACTCCGCGTAACATCCCGTACTGCGTGTGATGCAGCTAAGAACTGCACAGAAAAAAGACATTCGCTATCCTTGATCTCATTCATTGAACTATCAACGCCGTATATCTTTTTTAAAGATATTTCTTGTTTAAAATACAACTGTTTTAAATCCACAGGGTATATTGTATCGTAATGCATATTGGTTGAGTTTGGAAAAAGGTCTATTGTGTATAATAAATTGTTTGTTCAATAAATACTTTAGAAGCATGATATTGATAATAGCATGGGCCGTGAAATTAAAATGGGATCAATTACAATTTAATCTTTTTTGCGTGTTTTATTTAATTGTACTGTAAACAGCAATTATAACTGACTGATATACCAGAACTTTTTTTCAAAAATGTAACGGTATTCATTTGTATAACCACAATTCATTTAAGCAAGATAAAAGATAATCACTAAATCACTAGCCTCACTTCCCCTGCAGATCTTTGTCACATACAGGTGGCAAAACAACACTAAATGCATACAATTTTACAAGCCATTTTTTCAACTTTATCAAAGCCACCACCCCATTACCCCACTACATTTGCTTGGTTACCCCTTTGCATGCTGGGAAATTTGTCTTCTGCTAAAATGTTGTCTGCTGAATTTCTAAAATTAGCATTTTCTTCGATTTTTTTCAAAGAATACTATCAGAATAGCAAACAGTTTGGATCCTGATGAGACACCATGTTCTGTGGCGTCTCATCTGGATCCAAACTGTTTGCAAAAGGCCTTCAAAATTCGGTTCCAGCACTGAAAGAGTTAAACAACATTCTCCTTGCTAATGTTTTATGCTGGACTACTTGTAAAATTACTGAGTTGTTAAGTAGATAAGTTTAGCAACAGTGACAGTGATTTGGTTGTCAACCCCCGTTAACATATATTGTCATTGTTTTATTTTGTAAAGGTAATCATCCTCTGTGATTGTGCTTGGTGCATAATTATGTGAAAAAACGTAACCTTTTTTTGAAATACAGAAGTACAGATAGTCCAGTCATTGGGCTGGAGCATAGTCCAAAATGGTAAAGTACAACATAATGTGTCCCAGACCCAGTAATCTCGACAAGGTCCTGAATGTGATACTAATGTGTTTCATGTGGGCTTTGAATGAGTTTATAAGTTTTGAGGTATCAACATGTAAAAGAAATGAACTGTTTTTATTATTAGAGCAACATCATGCAAAACTGGGTCTTATGCCAGCATGGCTGCAGACCAGCATGTGCAATTGCAAGGATCCTCTGTAAAGTCAAGCAATGGTTTATGGGCACAGCGGTGAAATCTGGGCTTAAGCAACGCTGACATCATAAGACATAAAACCCATTTTCGCACATCCTGGGTCATTTTATGATGACATTCATACTAGTATTAGTAGACTCTATGGTATAAATTTGCTCCATACACTTATGTTGGTGTATGTATTAGTTTATAGGTTTGTTAATTGAAAATAAATAGCCACTAAAACTATTCCGTTAAAAAATGTTTATAAATGTCCTTATTATTTGTTAATGTTTTAAGTCGCTGTTCATAACAATAAAAACATTTTCTTTAATAAATTGCCAAGAATATATAAATTACATAGCAGAAAAACAAACACTCAATTATATTACTCGAAATGTTCTTAAAATGCACCTTTGGGATGTTTTGGATGTATAAGTATCTATTAATGGTCACAGTATTTTATTTGAAATAGTTGATGTTGTTTTTAACCATCACTTGCCTTGTTGGGAAACCACTGATTACAACTGATCTGTCTTTTTCCTCTAACACATGATGGAGTTATTGCAGGCGCTTATTTCAGGCACTATAGTGACAGTTCTGGTTTAATATTTAAATATTATGAAATATGTAAAATAGTATTGCCTTACAAACATATTTAGATATTAACTATGTATGCTTTGTATATGCCCCTGCTATTTTCTATATATCAGGCACAGTATTTGCCAACCTATTTCACAAGCTTAATATTATGTATAAACTCTTTACCACTTAGATAGGTATTTTGACACATTTGTATTCACTTAGAAAGTTAAATCTATTTAAAGACTTTTCTTACTATATTTAAGTTTTAAAGGCTTCATTTCCAACCCTTAGATACTGATGAGAAGCAAACAGCATAAAACCTGAACAGACTGCAAGTTACTCGCAGGCTGTTCTGGTTTTATGCTGGTTGCAAAAGCAATTTTCACTTTGCTTCTGAGTGGGAAAGGGTTAATTATACTGTTTGTCCAAAAATGCGTTCTATCATAGTATCTTCAAACAAATTTATTTATACTGATTTTTGTATGCTTAAGCAGTATTATTTCCAACTTGATTTGTAAACAATGTTCAAAGTCAAATATCTACAAGAAACGTGTAATTATAGATATTTGTTCAAAGTATAAAATATGTTATTGTCTGTTATGATTGATTTTTAATTTACTGTTTATTCTAAAGTATTCAAATGTGTGGTGAACATAATAACTGCTAAAAACCAATAAACCATACTTGAAAAATGCAACGGCCCCCACAAGCTTTATCATATAATGTTTTTCACCAGACAATGGCCGCACCGTGTTCCTGGCCGCCGGACTGACCGGAAAGCATGGCTTCTACACGCAGACGCAGGCCGCAGGGCGTCCCGAGAGCTCCGCTCCGCCCATCACCACCCTGTACGACGAGACCCCCGGCTACACCATCATCCGGAGGTCGCCGCTCCCACCCGACACCGATGCCGAAGTCGCCATGAAGAGGGCCGTTACCCCCACTGATTAAACTGGCGAATTTCGGCTCCTGACAACAAGATCGTCCTCAAATGATTCCTAGAAGAACTGATACATTTGAAAAATGAAAACGAATGTTTAAAAGTCCATGATAAAAGGCGTGCATAAATTCTACAATATAACTGTTACATGCTAGCAAGCAGTTAATTAACATCTGTCGTACCGTCAATTATTGCGTAAATTATACATTAGTTTGAGGACAGTTAAACATTTTCAAAATTACATCTATGCTGTGGTTTATCTAAACTGAACCCTATATTTTTTATTCTAGATGTATATAGATAAGTTTCCCTTTCTGTGATATAATATATATACATATATATATATTAAAGTAGCAAGTAGAATTTTATGTATTTTATCCTTCACACTTTCTTATTGATCCGTCCATTTTCTTAAAATCAAAATGCAGAATCAAAATTTTAGATCTAGACTATTTACCCATAGGCTAGCAGTAAGCAATTAGCCATTAATTGATAAAAATTGCAACCGAAAAAAAGAAAGAAAAATATGATAAATGTTAATTAATGTAGTCCTGTAAACCGAATTTTTCCAGTGCAAAATAGCCCTACAAAGAGAAAAAATGATATTATAACATAGAAAATAAAGTTTGATACATTGATCTTGGAATTTCTTTATTAACAATTTCTTAAAGAACTTTCTCTGGAAGTGGATTGTAATATTGAATCAGTGTTTACAGATCTAATGTGTGAGCTTTTTATTCAACCTTTTGTGCCTTAGTGACCATGTGAATGTCTTTCTAACACCCTTTTTTTCTAAGCACTTGTCCCACCGTTGAGTTCTATTGCTGCACGATTACAATCAACGATCATGAACAACAACTGTCATAATACTGACAATATTATCATGATAATCTTTCCTCAAAATCGTTATTTCGATCGATTGTTTCGTTTTTAATTCAAATAATTGTTTTGACCAAAACTAAAATTATCTAAAATGCGTGTGTTTTGTTTTTAATACAAGGTTGTTTTGTTTTAATATTTTGTAACTGGCTTAGCAAATGTTTTGTTTTAATCTTTTGTAACTGGGTTACCAAAATATTCGACGTGTTCAGGCAATGCATTTTTTTCCAAATGTATGTATATTTTAAAAGATTTTAAGACATTCTTCATTAAGTTTGAAATAAGTTTAACATAAGTTAATATCTTTAAACATTTTGCCTGTTTATATAAATATGTATGCACTATACAATGAGAATAAACGTTCAATAACAGTTTAATGCTTAATGTTTTGTGTTTTCTATGTTAGGGCATTTACATTTAAGTATATACATTTATGTATATTTTAGACTTTTGTTAAAACTAGTTCTTTATTTTATTGTTGTTGTTTTATTCTAACTTTAGTACAATCTGATGCTGTGCGTCTTACTTAAATATTAAATATAACTCTCAGAAAATACTTGCTTTCGTTGTTTATTATAAATCGTATATTTCTATGAACATTTCATTCATTTGCCCAGGTAACCATATTCGTCATTAACACAATGTTACTAGGGTAAAGTGATCGTGAGTCGGACAGTGTTTTCAGTTTCGAACGATTTGAGCTATATTTAGAACTGTCAGGACGGTTTCTTCAAACTGGTACCCAGCCTATTATTCTTGCTACGCATTTCAACCGTTTTTGCAGGCAAAACGGTTAAGATTGCGCCTATATGTGTAGTTGAATACAGCTACTCCAGTTCGATTGTGAGTCGGACAGTTTTGATATTGAGTCGGACAGTGAGAGATGTCAGGGTAAATGGTCATATATTATATGGTTTTATACTATTTTAAGTCAATAATGCAAAAATATTTGTTTTATTAATGCTTTTTCAATATTTGGTTTATATTGAAATGAATTAATCTAATTTAATGATGTAAAATTACTTATATACTTACGTTATCGACCAGTGGTTGCTTCTCCCGCTTTTAATCTCGGCGACCCGGGTTCGACTTCTCTCTCGGTGCATACATGTTCGATTGGTGGTTGCCATACTAGACCAGCGAGGTTTTGCTAAATTTATTTTCACACTATTCAAGAGTATCAGGTTAATATTGGGCAACTATATAGTTATATAGTAACGATGCCTTGCTTAATGCACTACGTGTGTTAGCGAGTGTGAACATGAACGTCTATGAAGCCCATCAAGTATCGAAAACAAGTTGAAGATTGAAGATTCGTGTTTTCAAGCTAAAGACAAAAACAATGTACATCATAATTTCTAATTCGTATTTATGAGTAATCCAGTTACAAAACCACTCAAACATGTGTGTACGCGACTTTTTTTTCATTTGGTGCATTACATGTCATGGCCGTGTGCCTGTTTGCTGCAGTTACCTGAGGGCTTCGCAAGGAGAACTCAAGGTTCCGAGCTTTCAACTTTATCAATATCCACAACATATCCGAAAGCCTGCCACGCTTAAACGATGCGCCTTTCTGATCGGCAAAAATCTTCACGTACCTTGAAATGTTACCTTTACTAAACCCAAAACCCCTGGCCGCTTATGAAGTGGCGGCCTCAATAAGAGCCTTTTCATCAGTCGAGGACATTTTGGGCTTTTTACCCCAGGTAGCGCCGTGCTTTACCAGTCACCCTATCAGGCAAAGACGATTTGGGAACATTATATTCATCGCGGCGAACAGACATCCCGATTATATGGAGCCACTGAAGTATCAAAAATTAAGCCGATACGTTTTAAATACATTTATTTTATATATTGGCAAAGATAAACAAACATAAGGAATAAAACATTGAAAATAAGAAACTGTCAACTGTAGCTGCACTGTCAAATTTCACAGAATGTTCATAGATTTTATATATGTATGAACTCTTTAATATCTCAGGCTCAGCTATGGAGTCTGCATCTGTTTCGCAGCAACGAAGCCGATGCTGCAATTCTACATCGCCCGCGCAGCTTTGAAAACTTTTCTGGGGACATTTTTGGCCCGATGGTAACACGACCCTTTTGCCAAATTCAATACAGTCTTGAGCATTAGGGTATCTTCACGGCGAAGATAATATCGGCCCTGGTGCAGGTGTGAGTCTCCATAAACTGCAATCGCATTACAGTCCTTTCGGTTACCAGGTTCATGACGACAATAATGCAATGGACCAACTTCTAGCTGCTTCGCACCTGTATGGTGCATACCGACAACACAAAACTTGCGGATTATCACGTTCTTCATCCTATTAATTAAAAAGTGAAATACGACAGCACAAACTATTAACTACAAAGTGCAAACAGTGTAAAATAGTGGTAAAATCCTATTATTACCAACGTAGCCCAATTTCTCACATGATATATTTGTATGAATAAACATCGTTAGATATCAACGAATTTTGGAAAGCGCAACATGTAAGAATTTGGTTTACGTGCTCATTTTGTGCTGGGAATGAACTTTTAAACAAAAGTAGTAGAAAAAAACAACACTTTGCACAAATTAATTAGAACAATCTAGCACAGACCGAGTAAACTGTTTGATGAATGGAACATAAAAGAGCTATTGGGCTTGTCAACATTTGCATTTAGTTCCACGTAAACCCGTAATAAAATAGGCTTATTTCTGTATTTTAGACCTATCTATAAACTTTCATATGTAAATATAGGTTTAACATTGTTTATTCAAAACTGACAATGAGTCATACAGTGTCCGACTCAATATCAAATTGCGTTGTTTTGCTGTCCGACTCAATATCTAAAATGGTTAATGTTGTCGGTGGGGAAATTTGTTGATCAATTCAAAGATACTACGATTAAACTTAAATTTAGTTTACAAAATGATCATAAATCTACAGCTTAAACAATGATGTCAATTGCTCAAACAGATTTCAACACTGCTATACTGTTTCAAACGCAAACAAAACTGACTTCTTTTGCGTTGTCAATTTTAAAATTCGCGCCCGTGAAGGTATTTTTAGAAATGAACTTCAGGAATGCTGGGAAGTACGCCACAACAGACAAACGACTTATTTGATTGGTTTAAATGTTTATTTCGGTTAATGTACACTTGTTTACATGCTGAACTGTCTAAAATCGACAGAAAAATCGGGTCCAAAAACGTCCGACTTCAGATCGTGTCCGACTCTAGATCACTTTACCCTAATCATGGATGTAAGAAGTGCCGGAAAGCCCATGTGCAGTGAAACTGTTGGGGCCCACACTTCAGGCCACTAGTCGGCCTTATGATAACTAGAACGCCAGTGCTCACTCGAGTGAAATCGTTTAAATTAGCCTGTCAAACCCAATGATGGCAATGCATAAAATGTGGCAATGGCTTGTTGTCTTTGTCAAGTCATACGATTAGGCTAAGTAAGTAAAACATCTTTGTAACGGTTTCATCGCGGGGCCCTATACACAGTTTCCTACTATGCCTGGTGGGTAATCCGGGACTGGATGAAAGCTTACTCAATCGGACTCCGTGACATTAACTCATCCATTGTAAAATATTCCATTAAAAGCACTGAATATATGGAATCACATGCACTTGACATGAAGACACTCCATCGATGGAACTAACACAGAAATGCACTTAGGTTGAAACACTGAGGTTGGAATATTAAATATATCAATCAGCGTTTCAGTAAAGATCAACTTATATTTAATACATACATTTCAATGGTCAAGCAAGCCATATACATGTAGAATTATTTTGCTAGTTGCGAGTCCCTCCTTACAGAGATCTGTCGACCATTTAACATGTTTTAAGAAACCGTAGTGAAAGCAAGCATTGGGAAAGACAAGTTTTAAATTGCTTTGTATCAATACTATGTATAGGTACGGAACTGAGTTACAACACAAGAAACTGAATAAACCAATTAACTATATTTTCGCTAATCGAAAAGACGTTGTGGTAGCGCAACCGATTACGAATCCTGACGACCCTGCTTCAAATACCGGCGACGTCAGTTTTTTCATCTTTTTTTTCTAAGAATAAACATTAGTTAGTCTATTAAAACATTAAAGGTGTTTAAATAATCATATATAACGACATTTGAAAAAAAGCCCAAATCTGCTAACAATTTCCTTAAAAACGTGGATCGGAACGATATTTTGAAGAAATTATCGTGGTTACGCTTGCTGCATATATGCCAGCATTCCAATAAATATGTTCCGAACATTATTTGCTAATTTGTTAGCATACTCAGTTATGTGTTGTTCTTTACAAAGTGAATCTCGTCGTATTTGATTTTGATATAACATACTTTTTCAATGTATTTATTAACGGGGTACTTTAACTAGTTAAATGGATAAATAATTGTCTTGTTTATTGCAGAAGACTGTCGAGTTTTTTTCATGGATGTGATATCGTTAAACTTTGTTACAGCAAACATTTACATTGTGAATTTGGGCGACAAGAGAGGGAGTCAAATTATATTATTTTGATATTAATCTGCACATAAGTGTGCATGTGTGTGTTTTTGAAATTATTTTAATATTTTGAATAGGGATTAAAATCTTCAGAACGTGTGTTCCAAAATATAGCGCGCATGTAATATTTGCGTATGTAACGAAGTCGGTAAATATAACAAAAACAAAGATCTATAAATCTTTGCTGTAACTTACAATTCTATAAATATTTTTTATCAAGCACAAAATTAGATGTATCGTTCACTGGTTATGGTAAATAAAACGGCCACATCCTCATGGACAATTTGGATATTGCTTCAGATCTTTTGCTGCATGTTTTAATGCATCTGCTTTTTTAATACCATTGTCGCATACATTATTTCTTACAATACATGTTTTATCGGTATGTAATGTATTCGAGTAATGCTATATATTTTCTTCAACGTGCAGCATTATAGATATACTTAGAATGTAAGTTTATCAGTTATACGTACATGTACCGAGTACTGTTTCGTAGTCAACTGTTGTACTGAATACAATCAATGATATGCGATTAGAATGTGCTGGGCGCAGTCTAAAATACAAACGTGTTGTGGTATAAACAGCGTTTAATATTTCACTGTTGTTTTCAATGTATACACACAGCTCTTATTGCACGGACTGCTTCCATATTCGACAACTCTAAAATTGTAATGTTCAATCTACGCCAAAGATTTTTAGAAAACAAAGGGCGATATTACATAGCGTTCGATTTATGATAAATTTAACGGCTGTCATGTTATTTATGAAAACCTATTAACTAAAACCGACATAAGTTGCCAAGTGATTAGCCTGTGTGGACTGCAAATGTTAATCTGGGACGAAACTTTATATGCACATTCATTTAACCCCCTTTTCACAGAACACGGCCTATTTTAATTAGTATACATCTTTACTCAATATATAGAGGATATTTGTTGGATTCGGTGGATTATCGATTTTATTTCACGAGTGATCATAGAAAATATATATTTTTATGATCACGAGTGAATTAAAATCGATAATCCACCTAATCCAACAAATTTTCTTTTAATTTTATGCTTTTTTTCACAGTTTATGCATTGTTAGTTTAACTAAAGAATTTCGCTGGGATAATAACGTTATTTCGTAAAAAATGACGTCATTTCACAGTAAACAGTGAAAATTATCGACAATTTTCACTGATAATTTTCATTGTTTGAAACAGTGAAATCACCAGTTTTAATTCACTGATATTTCTCTATAAACCACCGGAAAGCATAAAATAAATACAACATCAACAAATGTTAATCTGGGACGACACTTTATACGCACATTCATTTAACCCCCTTTTCACAGAACACGGCCTATTTAATTAGTATACATCTTTACTTAATATATACAACATCAACAACCACGTAAAGTTTACCAAAAACATCATAAGCTTAGAGCCTCCTAGTCGATTTCCATATCGAATACACGCTCTTCATACGTTGCGGAACATCGGCTATTACTATTACAGAAATACAATGTTACATCGCAAAAGAATGCAAACAACTTACTATAATTGTATTCTGAAAACACTCGGTCAATTTCATGCTAAATGCGACCAATATCGCAAACAAAAATAATTATATTTAAAAAAATCAATCCATACAAATATCAGTGGAAATCGGAAGTTTAATAAATTCCCGTGCTAATTGAAATAATATCGATTCTGAATATCATACATGTAAGGAACTCAATACATCATTAGGAGGCAGAATTTCTCATAGGTGTCTCTCTACTAGCTCTCTTAAGCTCGCAGTGTAAAACGCTGTCTGACTTCCGACAAAGCCTTATCTCCACTTCATGATCATCGAACCTCCGAATTTGATTATCTACACGAACGTTCGTCATATTATCGGATAATCCATTTCCAGCGTAAGTAACGTTGTTCACACATTCCACTGGTCCTAACAGATCTACGTCTACTTGGTTTCCGTCAACTGTATTGTCTTTTATCTTGAAAGCAGCGCTGTCAGTTACATAAGCATTGCACTTGACCGCAACGCCGTTCGCAGTGTCTCTAGTGACATCATTTTCACACGTATCAACGTCACATTTTGCCCGAAGCAAAGAGTCATACGGATAGGTATAATTTTTTTCGCGGATGCTATCGCTATTATTCTTTCCTACCAACATCATATCGTGTGGATGCGAGTAGCTACGCTGCATGGAAACTGGCGCCTTCAGGAACTCAACTTCCGCTGGTGCGTCGTCGTTGGTGTTTAACGCTTGGTACTCGCTATTTCCGGACCCTCGTCCGATCTCATGATACAAGTTTTCCATCTTGCCATCGTTGATCTCGTCGTATACTGTTTCAGCGTCGGTGTTTCCGGTGGCAGTTGCTTGGTAACTGGCGGCGCTATATCCGGTCGAGGGGTCAGGTCGGGAGGCTGACGACGGGTTACCACAGCAACAGAGTCGGAGTGACTTCCTTTTTGTTCTAAAACAAATACAATCATGGTGGAAGTGGCTTTCGCTTTGTTCTAATCGAATACAATCATGATATTTTCAAAACGAAACCTTAAGTTACTTATTTATTATAGTTAAAATACGTTTATCTCAATTTTACTATCAAATTAAGTATTACTTAATTACTTATAAGCAAGTACATCATTATGAATTGTATTTGGTGGTAATGAAAACGTCGTAGACCGGACGGACTCTCGTGTCACATAAGTTTATCAAATCGAAACGAAAACCCTGCAAATTTAACAGTTTTAGGAGTTGGTCCGTGCATGAATGTCAAAACTGATTGGTATCCTTGGTTACCTGCGCACCCAGCAGATTACGATGCCGATTATGATAAGCGCCACGAGCAGGGCCGCGCACAGGATGATGACGAGGTGGATCATCTCTGAAAGTGGAAACGACAATCTGATGTGAACAGTGAACTCAAGAATTTAGTATTGTTACTATTAACCCATTAATGCCTAGTGGACTCTTCCATCTCTCTGAATTGGATAAATTTATTTCCAAAATTAGGGATGCCTAGTATATTTATTTCTATATTTAGAATATTTCGTTTGAAAATTCCTTTGGCGTCTCATCTGGGTCTATGCTGTTTTCCAATGCCTTTTTTCTAGACGCTATGCATAAATGGGTTAACTAGCGCCTGAACCGACAATGACCCATTGAGCTTTATCAATGTTAGTTTTGCCAAAACGCCATTTAAATATAAATAACAGAACAGCCAGGGTTGCCCTAACGACAGATTAAACATAAACAACCGACCAACAACAACAACAGCTATAACCACGTACATAATCGCGATTAGTTTAGCTTAAAAAAACAACGTTGTATACTTCTGGCAATAGATAGAATTGATTGTTGTTCGTAATAAATACTACGCTCGACAATTTAGCAACAAAAGCACAACCATTAAATCACTTAATTATAACGTCAATATGAAATATGTGCTTAAAATTTTAGACTAAACAACAGGCTTTAATGTTTAAGAATCTAGTATTTAACATATCAAAATTTCTTGCTGCCCTCGAACACGACAATGGTGAAGATGAAACCATCCAATTAACATACCAGAATATGCACACAATTAGCCAAATCAATTTTCGTGTTTGATGTATTGCTCTTTAATATTGCCGTTTGATATTATTCAAACGGCAATATTTAGTTGCAAATTAAGAGCATGTTAAACATGATTTGAAACAAGCAAACGTTCATAACAAAAATGCCGATAAAACAGTGAACAATATGTTATGCAATCTTAAAAATATCAAAAGAAGCAGTATGATGACATGAAAATAACAAGAGCACCGCCTTGCGGGTGCAGACCGCTCATCTATTTTCTTGTTAAAGGTGAAGGGACTCTCATTTTCAATCACAAAGGAGGGAGGGGTGGAGTGAAGAGGGGTGTATAGTGTGGGGGTGTGGACATTTATTACATTATCTTCCAAAAATGCGAAAAAAATGCGGAAAAAAAAATCGGGGGGGGGGGGGAGTGGGGGGGGGGTGGGGGTGCGATGGTTGGACGGTATTTCAAACATAAAATAATAAAAATAAATATTTGTGGTTTTTAACCGTTTCAAAAAAAAATAATTGGGGGGGGGGGGGTGAGGTGGGGAGGGGGTATAGTGTGAGGGTGTGGTGGTAATTTGTGAGATGATCTTAAAAACAAAAAAACAAAAAAAATAGGGGGGGGATTCGGGTGGGGGAGGGGGGGGGGGTGGGGGGGATTCTTGGGTGCGATGGTTGGACGGTATTTCAAACATAAAATAATAAAAATAAATAGTTGTGTTTTTAACCGTTTAAAAAAAATTGGGGGGGGGGGGGGGGGGTTGGGGGGTATGAGGGTGTGGTGGTCATTTAAAAAAAAAATAGGGGTGGGATTCGGGGGGGGGAGGGGGAGCACGGGGATGGTTTGGGTGGAGTCTATTGTGGTATGTCAGGTAAGAGTAGTTTTGTCAAAGTATCAATCAAAGCTAATCATAAATAAAGAAGTTATGGCAATTTTAGCAAAATTTAATAATTTGACCTTGAGAGTCAAGGTCATTCAACGGTCAAGGTAAAATTCAACTAGCCAGGTACAGTAACCTCATGATAGCATGAAAGTATTTGAAATTTGAAAGCAATAGCCTTGATACTTAAGAAGTAAAGTGGATCGAAACACAAAATTTAACCATATATTCAAAGTTACTAAGTCAAAAAAGGGCCATAATTCCGTAAAAATGACATCCAGAGTTATGCAACTTGTACTTTTACTGTACCCTTATGATAGTTTGCGAGTGTTCCAAGTATGAAAGCAATATCTATGATACTTTAGGGATAAAGTGGACCAAAACACAAAACATAACCAAATTTTCAATTTTCAAAGTATAAAGGGCCCATAATTCCGTCCAAATGCCAGTCAGAGTTACATAACTTTGCCTGCACAGTCCCCTTATGATAGTTAATAAGTGTTGCAAGTATGAAAGCAATAGCTTTGATACTGTAGGAATAAAGTGGACCTAAACACAGAACTTAACAAAATTTTCAATTTTCTAAGTATAAAAATGGCACATATTTATGTCAAAATGCCAGTCAGAGTTACATTACTTTGCCTGCACAGTCACCTTATGATAGTTAGTAAGTGGTGCAATTATGAAAGCAATAGCTTTGATACTTAAGGAATAAAATGGACCTAAACACAAAACTTAACCAAAATGTTCAATTTTCTAAGTATAAAAAGGGCACATAATTCTGTCAAAATGCACGCCAGAGTTATCTAACTTTTCCTGCCCAGTCCCCTCATGATAGTAAGTAAGTGTACCAAGTTTGAATGCAATAGCATTGATACTTTCTGAAAAAAGTGGACCTAAACGCAAAACTTAACCAAAATTTTCAATTTTCTAAGTATAAAAAGGGCACATAATTCAGTCAAAATGCACGCAAGAGTTATCTAACTTTGCCTGCCCAGTCCCCTCATGATAGTAAGTAAGTGTACCAAGTATGAATGCAATAGCATTGATACTTTCTGAGAAAAGTGGACCTAAACGCAAAACTTAACCGGACGCCGACGCCAACGCCGACGCCAAGGTGATGACAATAGCTCATAATTTTTTTTCAAAAAAAGATGAGCTAAAATGCATTTAGAAAAATATCTGTTACATGTATAACCATGCGAGATTAATTGAAATTGCTGCAATCTGATCATGCCACTGCATTATATTCGGTTTTGGAAATAACAAGTACATACAAATTGCAAGCAGCATTTAAATGTTCTAAGTGGCTCCTGGAATTCAGGTTTCATAAACATTTTAACAACATTTTAAAAATCTATGCCCATTTATTTTTACTCAAATCAATGCAGAAAGAAAACATTGCGGACGATAGTATACCCCGATTTATTAATTTAACGCACATACAAAATCTACATCTATCAAGACAAGAATGGGAGGGAAAAGGAGAAGATTATAAACCCCAAAACCATCAATCCGATTTATGTTAATCTTTTTAATGCTCCAAAGATAAAAAGAACAGTAAAAAGGAAAAAAAGGCATTCATCGTAAATATATTAAAGTAGCAGTTAAGTCTAAAACACATGAACAAGAACAAAGCAATAAATGCACACGAAAATAAAAAACTAAGCAACAAAATGACACAGAAAAGATAAGCAAACCACAAAATAAGTAGCGAAAACGTCGTGCGGCGAGGTCTAGACTTATTCTATAGCACGGAGGACAAGACGGTGCCAGTCACATTCACCAGGACTAGGCGGGCGGATGCAACGTAAGGGACACTATTACCGTCCTGTGGACTGTACTCCTGCTTTAGGCCGGGACCCTGTGGGTCCGGCGTAATATTCAAAACCGGAGTACCTTGTCGGCTCACGTCCTCTGTAGTTCCGGTAGTAGTAGATTCACTGGAAAAATGAAAATAATAGCGAGTACAAGTAAAACATTGATATGTATCAATTAAAGGGATCTTTTCACGCTTTGGTAAATTGACAAAATTGAAAAAAGTTGTTTCAGATTCGCAAATTTTCGTTTTAGTTATGATATTTGTGAGGAAACAGTAATACTGAACATTTACCATGGTCTAATATAGCCATTATATGCATCTTTTGACGATTTTAAAACCTAAAAATTATAAAGCGTTGCAACGCGAAACGATTGAATAATTTGGAGAGTTCTGTTTTTGTCGTTAAATTTTGTGAAACTACGAAGATTGCTTATATAAGGTATAAAATACGTCAAGTATGTGTACTCGGCGGAATAGCTCAGTAGGCTAAAGCGTTTTTACTTCAGGACTCTGGCAGGACTCCAGGGGTCACTGGTTCGAAACTTGGACCGGGCAATGTTCATTTCCTTTTTTAAATTTTATTCTCGATTTTTTACTGGAGCTGTTACGATAGAATGCTTACATTTATCGATATAAAGCATTTAATGAATAAGTTAAAAAATGCCAAAATCTGTGAAAAGGCCCCTTTAAATTACGTAAAAACATGTTGTAAAGGTATGGACAATATTTAGTTTTGTTTGTTCCAAAGCTCCTTAGGGTTACGGTATTCTTTAAATAAATAAAATCCCTCAGGTTACTGGCAATTTATTGTTGAGGTTTTTTATGATAAAAATGTTTTGAACAAGTTATATTTGCTGAGTATGTTAACCTTGTAAGTAAAAAAATGTCGCGTAAAACAAAGCATAAATAACTAGCGAGAAGGATGCCAGTGCATAACGTTGTACCCGGTATTTACGAAAATATGTCACACAACCATTTACGCCATTTACATTACGAACAACGAAAGCGCGCATCACTCAATCGTTACGCCAAAATTGGCAAGCTAATGCGTTACACGTATCAATAGCAAAAAATTATCTCAAATTTTGCCCAAGTACGAATCAAATTGAGATTTCTTACGGGGCTTTGAAAAAACAAGCTCAATCCGATAGCACGTACATCAAAGTAGATCGTACTTTTTTCATGACCGCTGGAACAAATGACATTATGTTAATGTTTAGCACCCCTTTCCGTTGGTGCTCTATAATCTAAATAATGTATAAAATTATCATTAAAAAATATTGACGATGCTGCGCAAAACAATAAGCTTGCAGTAAAGAAACATGGACTGTTTGTTTGCAAAGGTGATAACTTGCTAACTTGCTAACAGATCCTCAGGAATAGATGAATAACAGAAATCTTGAGGAAACAATTGGTAAGCACGGGTGTGAAGTTGTTTGCAGGCGAAATTGAATACTTAAAATTCACGTTGCATAGTTTAAGCGATTGACAGGTACCAGTGATACTACCAAAAATAAAGACAGAACAGGGCATCTGAACTTCATACAGTTAACACAATGTAATTTCGCGTTCTCGGGTTTAGCAATATCTTCATGTAAAGGTAGCTATGTAATGTAAAAAAATAAAATAATAAAGTGATATACCGAGACCCTCCATCAGGTGACTTGGTAGTATCTGAAAAATACAAAAATAACATTTTCATTACTAAAAAAATACAGCATAATATGTGGTTTTCGTTTACCTGCCATTCAACTAATAGACGCATTATCATGAAGAATGCTCTTATTAAAAATATCCTTGTCTGCATGATTTATTAATAAATAATTGACTTTTTACGATATATGATGTGCAAATAAAATTCTATTAGCATGCACAATTTACCTATGACGCAAGAAAACAGGTGAGGATTGTCGCACGAGACGAGAGCAGTACTTCCGTTTCCCGTCATCGAGAAACACCACTTGGGATTCAGTGCGGCCAACGAAGATTTGTCTGAAGGAAAAAAACACGATGTTCAATGTATACAATACCGAAGTTTTTTAACTTTTTGTTATTGAGTGTCAACCAGTTAATGAGAAAGATGAAAAAGAGAAACACCACTTGGGATTGCGCGCCGACAACGAAGTTTTGTCTGAACAAAAAACATTTTCCATTCATCAAATAGCGAAATATTTATACATTTTATAGAATGCCAACCAATAAATGACATATTTTCGCAACAAATCGAAGTAAATATTTAAATAAATATTAGGGATCTTTTCACGCTTTGGTAACTTGACAAAATTGAAAAAAGTTGTTTCAGATTCGCACATTTTCGTTTTAGTTATGATATTTGTGAGGAAACAGTAATACTGAACATTTACCATGGTGTAACATAGCCATTATATGCATCTTTTGACGATTTTAAAACCTAAAAATTATAAAGCGTTGCAACGCGAAACGATTGAATAATTTGGAGAGTTCTGTTTTTGTCGTTAAATTTTGTGAAACTACGAAGATTGCTTATATAAGGTATAAAATACGTCCAGTATGTGTACTCGGCGGAATAGCTCAGTAGGCTAAAGCGTTTTTACTTCAGGACTCTGGCAGGACTCCAGGGGTCACTGGTTCGAAACCTGCTCTGGGCAATGTTCTTTTCCTTTTTTAAATTTTATTCTTGATTTTTTACTGGAGCTTTTACGATCCAATGTTTACATTTATAAATATAAAGCATTTAATGAATAAGTTAAAAAATGCCAAAATCTGTGAAAAGGCCCCTTTAAAGCACAAACGACTGTTTTTAAGTTTTCAATTACCGTTATTGATCAAAGAAAGGTAATTAACTTTTCAAAAGATATTTTCCATGTTGGGGCAATATTGCAATGACACAAAACCAAAATCACTGCAAAACTAAATCGTGATACATCGACTATCTCCGTAATCCTCCGTAAGATTTAAGCAATAAATCGTCTCAATCGTGATACATCGGCTATCTCGGATTCCTCCTGAAAACATCTTTTGGAATGATAAATAATCATATTATAACGAAAAATCAACTTTTCTATATATAAAAAATCACTATCAAATATATATATAACAAGGTATCCAACTCGAAATCATCCGAAAACGGGGTGCATCGTTTAAAACAGCCATTACTTCATCAATTTTGCAGCGATTTTCACAATCTTGGTCTTATTCAACGCAGAAATAAATTTCATTTCTGGAAATGTATATTTCTTGCAATATTTTTACAAATTCTTGGTCAACTTTTAAGAAATAACACGATACACAACTCGTGTGACCCAGTTGTGATCGATCAGACAGTACCGGGTTATTCATGACTGAAATCTTCACGGAGTAAAGGGCATTTTCCCTGCAAAGTTCACGAACCTCGATACCATAATTCAACTAAACGTATGAAAAAACAGTCTTACCGTGCTTGCCGTTGCACTATGCATCAAAACTAACTGTCCAGCGCATTTTGAAACCTTTGTTTACATACATTTCAACAAACTGACATTTTAAACACACGAGTGATTTCATTGGTCCAATGCGGAGGTGTCTTTACAACTGGAGATTTCATTCATAAATACGGTATGATCGATCACAACTGGGTCAAGCGAATTGTGTATAGCGTTATTTCGTAAAATTTGACACAGCATGTGTAGAAATATAACAAGATAAATACATTTCCTGAAAGGAAATTCATTTCTGCGTTGAATAAGACCGGGTTCATGAAAATCGCTGCAAAATTAATTTAGTAATGGCTGTTCAAAACGATGCACCCCGTTTTCGGATGATTTCGAGTTGGATACCTTGTTATTTATAAAACGATAGTGATTTTTTTTATAGAAAAGTTGATTTTTCGTTATAACATGATTATTTATCATTCAAAAAGATGTTTTCACGAATTATTATCATAGCCACACGCTAACCACCTGTGTGTCCAGCGCGTGTGCCGGGAAAACAGGGCTTAATGTATTTTTGTAAGCTCTATAATATTTATATCCAATCTGTATGAAGAAATGTCGGTGAACATTAATCCGGTGTTAATTTTTGAAAATATTGAGGCATCCATTAATTATGGATCTAAAACGGAGCATTAATCCGCATTGAAAAATACACCGGGCATATTGCATATTGGGAGCTAGTCAACTCGTACCTTAGTCAACTCGTACCTTCGGTCAACTCGTACCCGATTTTTGGTCAACTCGTACCCCCACTAGTCAACTCGTACCCGAATTGGTCAACACGTACCCTCCTTAAAATTATTTATATATATCAAAGACGTGAAATATGTTTTTGATATGAATATAGATAAAGGTTATAAAAAAAAAGTTTTTTTTTCAAAAGTAGAGTAGTAGACAAGTTCATTATTTTTCACACGTGTATAAATATAAAGGACGTGTTTGTCGGCGTTTTGTTTGATAAAATGTTGACTTATAACACCTTTATGACAACAGGACCGTCGGCGATTTGTTAAACAATTTGTTTGTCGTGCATCTAAAATGAAATTGGCCTCAAAGAAAATGTTCAATTATAATAAAAACATTAAGGTATAAGATTATTATTATTTAATTATATAAATATTAAAATGGTAAGCAGCGCAACTTAAAGGCCAATTTTGTAAATTATGTGAACGGTCTCTAAATGGAGAGATAAAACGTCAATTCATATTAAAACTTGTATAAGCAAACCAAAAATGACCGATATATACGATAAATTACGTCTTCGGTGATAGGTTTCTCTTCCGCAATTGACAAAGTAACACGACTAAATGTACGTTAGAGTAAGAGTATCTTTGCTTGATGTATTAATTCAATACATTAACTTTTGGACTTGGATGTATTGGACTTTGAAACAGTATGTAAAGAACTGAATAAAGAACACAGAACTATCAATAGAGTTATCTGTATACGAGTTATAACGCAACAATTGTATAAATCGTCCGCAGATTCCTTCTTTGTATATCTGTCCGCAAATCCATATAGATTTTTTTGGCGGCCGATTGCAGTATTCTGCGCTCAGCCGCCATTGGTGTGTTGTACTATGTACACTAATACCAAGGTTAGCAGAAAGCAGGCCCCATATGTATATACAATGAGAACTGATGTATTTATGGAACGTGAATTATATATAACTAATTTACGTTTTTAAATAACTAATTCAATATTGCTTACAGTTAATTTAAAAAAATAAAATGGCATTGTCATAATAGAATTTGGCATTAATCTTATTTTTGCCACAATACAAAAAAAATGAAACAAAGAAATTTGTATCAGAACGATTTGTATACTTTTTAGGTGTCACACTTGCTCAGTACAACATAATTATTTGGTCAACTCGTACCTGCAATAAACATAAAAAACATCAAATGCACTGATGTATTTATGGAACGTGAATTATATATAACTAATTTACGTTTTAAAATAACTAATTCAATATTGCTTACAGTTAATTTAAAAAAAAATAAAATGGCATTGTCATAATAGAATTTGGCATTAATCTTATTTTTGCCACAATACAAAAAAAATGAAACAAAGAAATTTGTATCAGAACGATTTGTATACTTTTTAGTTGTCACACTTGCTCAGTACAACAGAATTATTTGGTCAACTCGTACCTGCAATAAACATAAAAAACATCAAATGCATGCAAACACCCATCGCAATTTGTTTCCATAAAGAACAAATATTAAAAAGGTACGAGTTGACCAATCTGAAAAATGACTAAAGTACGAGTTGACCAAATCGGGTACGAGTTGACTAGGGTACGAGTTGACTTAGGTACGAGTTGACTGGAAACCTGCATATTAGATCGGACACATGAAATTATTTCGAAAGAAAGCAATAAGAGTTTCAATTCTACATGAGTAAGTCTCGCTGCGCACGATTACGCTCTTACTGCTCGTATATATTTGACTCTTGGCAAATACCTAGTGTTTTATTTTGCTTAATCTAAATTGTGTCACGCATCTATATGTACTTAAAGCAGCATGACCAACAGCTCTTTCATATGTGAAAGAGATTGACACGAAATACCTACCCATCTATAATAAAGTTTATATGTGCACTTCAATATTATAGTTTTATAGCATTTTATGTGGTGCAATATAAAACTACTCTAGTACATTTGAAATTATGTAATGGATTTCCTCTCAACATACATGCAGAGTTTCAGATAACTTTTTCAGCAAAATCTTGGTTTACACTCTATAAAAAAATCCAGCCTTAAAGTCTATTATTAATTCCTTTTTTTCAGGTAAGTATAATTTTTGCCACATCCGCATTTAGGTTTATAGTCTAAGAAGAGCTCATGACAATTGCCGGGTTACATCAGACTTTTTGCGATAAAAGGACCAGATTATGGAAAACATTCGGCTTTTCGACTGTTTTAAAGATGGTCTGTTATTCATAATAACGTAAAAGTGCTGCTGATTTCATAATTGTAATGAGGGCCTAGACGAGTGGGAACTCATTGATAGAATGTTTACATTATATGCATTGATCTTGAGTTTTACGCATGATCACACATTTTGAATTCTTATTTTATTTTTCCAATGTGTAACCGTACGCACAGAATTTAAGTCTACTTTTTTACTAAATTTAATTCATTTTTTTACGACTTTAAGCGTCTTATCTGGAGCTCTGCATATATGCATTAGTAGCATATATTGAAATATATCCATAGAATTTCTTTGGTTATTGAAGGTAAATTACTGTACAAAATTTATGGCTAGTCATTAACCAAAAAAAGTTACGTCTACAAACACGCGGTAAATTTCGGTTCAGTAGCAAATATCTTACAAAGAGGCACAACTTCTCCTATAACATAAAATTTCCGTTGTACGCCGTAAATTTCCGTAGTCGTCCGTAGCATTTCGGAACGACTGTCAATTGACATCATTGTATCATGCATGATTGTATGTTGCTTTGTGCTTGGGTGAAACTCACATCTTGCCATCGCGTTAATTTATTCAACGCATCAATATTTGATTCTATTATGCACTGCGCCTATTGCACAAGTCTCTCTGCACAAACCAACATACACATATGTAGCATGCAATTAACGCACAAGAATGTTGCATCTGTACACATTCATGATACCATTAAGCAGAATGTAAATAGACATTGGAAATCAGGCAAGATGTAAGTGTCATCAAGCATGAAAAGGTGTCTACATACGAATTGAAAGTACCATCAAGAATCACGACACAGTCACAAAGAAGGATGTAATTTTTACCTCAATACCCTTCCATAGATTTCAGACGTATTAAATTAATTCTTAAATCTTATTATGCCGACACAAAGTGCAAGAAAAACTGTCCTCTATGCACTAAAGACTTTTGCAAATGTATTTTAATAACGTGAGATATTTGCAATAATAAAGTTCTTTACGGTGTGTTTACATTCTGTCGAGCCCTTGTGTAAAACCCTAAAAATCCCTTTGATTCTGCACCCTGTATAAAAAGAATAAGTATTCACTACTAAATCACTCAAATATAATAAAAAAAGACAATATAGTAAAACATTGAGCTGAGACGGGTTACATTCCTATATAAAACGGCAGAAAAAGAAGGTACAAAACAGTCCATTTTCAAGTGTGTCGATTTCTCGCTTGCTTTTTCAATGACATTACTTTTGTATTGTTTGAATCGATTCAGCTCTGAATGCCTTTCAAACAAAGTGTGGTTATGAGAGTCTCTTTGGGAAAATTTGTTTTGTTTGTTATTTGTAAAAGTAATTGCTTTAACATTGATTGTGTTAAGGAAATTTGTCAGTATATTGTGACCTTAATATAGCAAGTACAACTACGTACTCAGTTCTGGGTCAATATCAGTGCGCATGCGCGTCAAGTCTACCCACAATCCAAAATAGTCTCCGTAAAATGATCGTTTTTTGTCGAGCACGCTATTTCCTACGAGTTTCAAGTCGCCGGATTTCTTTCCACATTGTTTGCGAGCCATCTCGACGGAACCCATATCGCCCGCAGACTGCATATATAGTAGGTCCAGGTCACTTTTGCTGTCTGTAACTGTGAACAGAGTTGCCAAATGGCTTTAGAACTTTCTCTTTAAATTTACATCCTATGACAAACACGGTTTTCTTCAATTAACGTTTCAGTATAAGCGAATAACAGTAGGTATAATTCGTAATATGATTGATTTGAAGTAAACTCACAAAGCAGTAAAAGCTGTGATGTTAAGATAAGTTTTGCTACACAGAGTGCAGAGGGTTTTAATTGAGAAATCCACATTGATTTTGTATTGGTATAACGGGACCACAGGTGGTTAGCGTGTGGCTATGATATTAATTAGTGAAAACATCATTTTGAATGATAAATAATCATATTATAACGAAAAATTAACTTTTCTGAAAAAAAAAATTTCACTATCAAATATATATATATCAAGGTATGCAACTCAAAATCACCCCAAAACGGGGTGCATCGCTTTGAACAGCCATATCTTCATCAATTGTGCAGCGATTTTCACGATCTCGGTCTTATTCAACGCAGAAATGAATTTCCTTTCTGGAAATGTATATGTCTTGCAATATTTTTACAAATGCTGGGTCAACTTTTAAGAAATAACACGATACACAACACGCATGACCCAGTTGACAGTGATCATGTATTCTTTATGAATGAAATCTCCAGTTGTAAAGACACACCTCCGCATTGGACCAATGAAATCACTCGTATGTTTAAAATGTCAGTTAGTTGAAATGTATGTAAACAAAGGTTTCAAACGGCGCTGGACAGTTAGTCTTGATGCAGAATGTAACGACAAGAACGGTAATAATGTTTTTTCATACGTTTTATTGAATTATGGTATCGAACTACATGAACTTTGTAGGGAAGTTGCCCTTTACTCCGTGAAGATTTCAGTCTTAAAGACAGCATGATCACTGTCAACTGGGTCATGCGTGTTGTGTATCGTGTTATTTCTTAAAAGTTGACCCAGCATTTGTTAAAATATTGCAAGACATATACATTTCCAGAAAGGAAATTCATTTCTGCGTTGAATAAGACCGAGATCGTGAAAATCGCTGCAAAATTTATGAAGATATGGCTGTTCAAAGCGATGCACCCCGTTTTGGGGTGATTTTGAGTTGCATACCTTGTTATATATATATTTGATAGTGAAATATTTTTTTTTTCAGAAAAGTTAATTTTTCGTTATAATATGATTATTTATCATTCAAAATGATGTTTTCACTAATTAATATCATAGCCACACGCTAACCACCTGTGAACGGGACAATGAACAGCGATGATTCTTTTCGGAAATTCTGTTGTTTTTTTTTTCAAATTTAAAACTTTTTTTACTATGAAGGATACCGGGATAAAGCGCTGTTTATATATCTGTTCAACAACGATAATTATGCATGTGTACAGAAAAAAAGCATAACATTAATAAGCAACGTCATGCGAAATAGGGCTTCCGCCATATGCAGCCATCGCAGCTCCAGACAAGCCTCTGCAGTCGCGCAGACAGGTCAGGAGCTACAATGTTCGCTAATAAAAACCAAACAAACCCTGCTGGACTGTATAGCAGACAAGGTAGCTCCTGACCTCATCTGTAGCTACGTTAGTCGCATATGGCATAATTCCCACTTTTGCATGAAGCTGCTCAACTAATAAAACTTATTAAGTTATCGTGACTAACACTGCTGGCAGATGTGCCCCTTGTTCTCCTCACACCGGTGGCTGGTCAACTGGGAGGGCCCTATTTTTTTCGTGGTCAATACCGCGCACTGCGTCAAAGCATCAGCACCAGGTCCGCTGTAGCTGTAAAATATGTCGTCCGACGCTGAAAATAGAATGGTAAATACAGAAAAAAATGAATACATTACAGTAGTGACTTATAAGCTAAGTGTATCATTAAACGAGAATAAACGTTTGATAGGTATGGATTGGGATAGTAGCATGTTACAAATACTCTCACATAAAAAACGCGAATGTTTTTAAAAAAGACGCATGCTTAAAATGTTGATTCACATCTTCACAACAGTTATGAATACACCAATGTTTACATGGGGCCCAGACATGTATAGGGCTCTTATATCCTCTCAGCGGTTACTTCCTTCAGCGGTTTAACCCATTTATACCTAGTGGACTCTCCCATCCTTCTAAATTTGATCAATTTATTTCCAAAATTAGGGATGTCTAGTATACTTTTTTCTATATTTAGAATATTTCTAACAGAAATTCTTTTAAGCAAACAGCGCAGACCCTGATGAGACACCGCATCATGCGGCGGCATCTGGGTCTACGCTGTTTGCCAATGCCTTATTTCTAGACGCTAGGCATAAATGGGTTAACGGACACCACAGTTTACCCTATTGAAACCCTTCACGAAATGCCATTTAAATGAATCTTTGTGTCCGTAAATACGAACATTATTGACCTTTTAACCTTTTAGAAATCTGATTAATTTATCAACGCAAGAAGTGAAAGAAAAGAAACTCAAACTAAAGATGTTTGTGAAACGTGTATGCCCTCGACTCGAAGCAAAGTCGTCGATGTAGCATTGACCATTATTCTCTTGAAAATCAGTATGGTCATTCTTTTTCAAGACTAACCCGATACTAATTTATAGGAGCTAAAGAACCATCTATATTTTGTGTTAAACGCATTTCCTGCTACAAGTCCCTGTGACCTTCCCCTTCGCATGTTGATCAGAACTTACATTGTCAGACCTACCTACAGACCGACGGACAAATGCAAAGCAATATACCTCCAAAGGAAACAGCTATAACATGTAACACGAAAGATATTCATCGATCGTCATTATGTGTGTTGATGTGGCGGATTTAATTACCGGTAGATCCTCGCGAGGAGTTTTATTCGCAACCAGTCCAATTTTGGCACAGAGTTTGCCACTCTATAGTTGAACCAATCAAGCAAGCTGCTTCAGTGGAAGAATGTATGGTAATTCACATTCAAATAAATAACACTCGTCTCACCAGTTGTGAAAATGTTCCAGTACTGTTGATCCTGACTGCCGCAGTACCATTTTTTGTCGTCTCCCGGGCACAGGGCCGAGCACAGATATGGTCGCACCTCAGACACTACAGCGTCGGGCTTCACGCATGCGCACTGGGTGCCCTAGAGCATGGAATACCAAACACAGGCTGAAAACCATGTTCAGTCTAAATGTTGGGAAAATATTGAATATTTGTCGGCAAATAATAAGAGTTTTGAGCACCGTTTTTAAAGAAAAATATAAGAATTTCTTGCCAGTTTATTCTTCATTAATATTCGGATTCCATTCTTAACGACGCCTTTCTTTGCTTAACTAAATTGTTAAAAGCATTGATGTCTAGTGAATATTTATACTTTATGCGGGTAAATTTGTTACATCATATTACATTTACTGACAACATTTAGCTTGAATTCAGCCTTAGACAGACTATGTGTTTGAAAAATCTTTTGCAAACTGATTTTTTAATTGGATGGCCTCTGAATCTTTTTTTTTAAGTTATGACAGAAAAATGAAGATATAAATGCACATTAGAACTTTCACGTAATGTAAAAACAAGACTATTGCCAAGCAATATATGTCCCCTACCGGCTCCACCATTGAAATATATATATATAAATTATAATATTTGTTGCCATAGCAACCAGAATTTTTGACGTAGGAACAAAATGAGATGACTTGCATAATGTCCATAGTGCCATCTATCCATTTTTTAAGTTTCATGAAAAAGTATTCAGAACTTTTGAAGTTATCGCAGGATCCAGAAAAGTGTGACAGACTCACGGACTCACGGACACATAGAGCGCTATGAAAGCTTTAGGCTGAACCATTTCCTATTTTATGCTGTTTATTATTTGCTTCAATTTTCTTAAGATAGTACATTTCGAATAAACCGTTTCAATTATTAAATGAAATCATATGAGAAACATTTTTATAATATTAATTGACACGTCGTTATGCTGTTTTACATGCTGGATTTTAACTTCTCAAGTGCCATAGAAACCAAGAATACAAATTACACGGAAGTTAAGCAAGTCTAGATAAACAGCGTGATTACAAGGTCTGAAACAGCGTGATTACAAGGTCTGATGAAGACACATATACATTCAAGGACATGAGTGGGTGCGATTTTTCTTTGTACACACACGTGTTTTATTTCCCGTTCATACAATTTAAAAACAATTACCGGTAGCCACAATGCGCACTCGGCATCGTTATATTCCGTACTGTTCTATGAAGAGAGTGAAGTCCACAAATAGAGAGCATTGTTTTCAGACAAATTTTACTTCCTATGATTCAAGTGTTTTCTGATCGTGTAAGTATGAAATAATCCATAAGCATTCAGTGTGGTATAGGTCTGGTAAAAACCGCATTGTTTTAATTCTTCTAAACATATCAAAGAGATAAAACACATGTAGGAAAATCCGATAATGCGTATTATTCTCGAATACTCTCCATATTGGACATATTAGTTGCAAAAGTTAATTTCAGACAAGACAAATAATGGACTCCAATAGCTCAACACCAACCGCTAGCAGGAATGCGTTGCTAAGTAGACCACAATGTTGCACGCATAATTTTGGCGAGTTGGTTGCAATGGTGATCAGGCGAAGAATCGCCGCCGGGTCCTGTAGACGCACGCAGCCTTTAACATATAGGTTTATTTTTTAATCTGTTGTGAAATAGACAGATACATGTACTACCAACTTACGAGTACGCACGAAAAATTAAAAGCATAGAAAAATTTATTCCTATATCGCAATATGACAAAATTTAATATAGTATGTGTTCAAGAAGTATACATCTTATCGTACAAAGGCGGCAATATATTATTGCTTATTTTATTACGAAAGAAATCACACGCTTCTTTAGATGTTTTAATTAATCTTATAAGTCGAGATAAAGAACATAAAGTTAAAAAAAATAAAAATGAATCTGAACAGAATTCTTGAATAATTATAAAATATATACTTGAACACAAACGACATACTTAAACGACGTTGTAACATCGATTTCAATGATGCACGGAAATGCTTGACGTAAATCGATGTCACTGACGTTGTTAAAAATATATATATTACTAATGATCCGATAGGAGTGTTTGCCCTTTCCTCACTCACCATTCGACCATATCCAGGGCGTGAAGAAAGTTCCTATCCAGAGTTCGAGTCCAGGCGCCGACATGCCCTTCAGGGCGTCCCGGCGGGCAAACTCCTGCCCGGGGTTTGAGAGGTGGCCCCCGAAGGTCTCGCAAGTCTCCTCCCCCTTCAGCCAGGGCACAGCACAGTGACTGATAAACACGTCACCGACTTGATCTAAAATCGGTATAAAATAGTTCATTAAATATATGAATAATAAAACATAGTTTGGGCTTAAACTGGTTTAAAGGGTCTCGAAATAAAGTGCTCTTCTTAGACGCAGTTGTATGTGCATAAATCTTTATTTGAAATGTTTTCACCTAAATTGTATTAAATGTCTGAGTAACAATACAATTTGGGAGCTTGAACCTTTTTAAAGAGTCTCTGAAATAGTCAGTGCATATAACACGCACCGGCCGCTGAAATAAGCAATCTATATTATAAATCTGTGTATATCATACATCTGTATTTGCATTGTTTGCTCAATATTCACGATAAATATGGTGTTATTCGACCTAGTACTCCGTATATAACCTCTGATTTGTCGCATATTTCAAATGGCTCATGCAGGCGATACCTATGACTGCACTAATTACATGTGTATTACTGCTATTCAATCATAGGCTCCCTATTGAATGATCTTTCTGAGAAGAAGTGCAGTTCATCATTCTCCAAATCACGTTGGCATTGATGGACATAATCCACTCCATATCAGCAATCAAAACAATTCACTAATTGAGATATCAATTAAACGTTGCTCGACAGCAGGATATCCGGTCAGTCGTGTTGGTCAAAATCCGGCCGGTCAGTCGTGTTGGTCAAAATCCGGCCGGTCAGTCGTGTTGGTCAAAATCCGGCCCGTCAGTCGTGTTGGTCGAAATCCGGCCCGTCAGTCGTGTTGGTCAAAATCCGGACATTCAGGAGGATTAGGATATAATATGTTCATAAAGTGGTCATTTTTCTGTAAGAAAGTTCACTTTGGTATTAAGTATATATTTGACTTACATAACTACATACGATCTTTCGAAAACGAATTTTAAGGTATAACGGTTGCATTAACAAACAAAAGTGCCTTTTATGCAAGCTTATGCATGTCACTTTTTTGTTTAAAAGATTTTCCCGATTTGTTTGCTAATTTGTAATTGATGATGAATCAACACGGTCTATTCGTGAAACTTTCGAACGGGAACGAGTCTATAAAACCAAGCGCAGAGAAACGTCAAAAGTGATTTAACCCATTTAAGCCTAGTGGACTCTCCCATCCTTCTAAATTGGATCAATTTATTTCCAAAATTAGGGATGTCTAGTATATTTATTTCTATATTTAGAATATTTCTTACAGAAATTCCTTTAAGCAAACAGCGCAGACCCTGATGAGACGCCGCTCATCTGGGTCTACGGTGTTTGCCAAGGCCTTTTTTTGTAGACGCTAGGCATACATGGGTTAAAAAGACCGATAATGCTAAGCTTCCGACCTTTTTTCCCGCATGCAAACAAACCATTAATGCACTAGATCTTCAAATTCAATTAATAATGACAGATATCACTGATCCCGAAATAGACTACCGTTCTAATGGAAAACACAAACAAAAAACGAGCACACGCAAGCTATGACAGAAAATAAATGAAGGACTGATTTTCTTTCATCGTTCATGTCTCCCAGGAACGACGTCTCAAATAATGTCGTGGGATATTAATTTAAGTGTGCGACTGGAATCAACGCAGTTCTTGTAAAGTTCGAGATAAAAACCGTTTGTTCTGTAATGCGAATAAGTTGACTGATCAAATCTCCTTTAGAGAACCTCACGACTATGACTACCAATATGAATAGTTTACTGGGTCAAAGGCATTCATACTTGCATGCCAACATACTTCTTATTGATATTCTCTCGAGATAGGATAAGTACTCATGAGTGGTAATATGAAAAGTAAACGATAATAGTGATTTAATCACATGGGGTCAGAATTTATATAGAGACAAGATCCACATTTATTCAACAACAAACATAGCGAACGTTTAACTTCCCTATTTATTATCTTAGAGGATTGGCATTTTAAATTTAAAATTGCGTAAAACGGTGACTTACTCGCATGAGTGACCAGCTCGAGAAAAATAAAAACTGGGCAAGTGCTGTTGTTAAAACTAGTGGTAAAAACTAATCAATTTTACACAGTTGGTCGAACAACAGAAGAAAATGATAAATACTTTATATTCGCTTGAGAATAAACTTCTTCGACTCAAAAGCTTTTTTAGCCATCGCCCATTCTTCACTGTATACTGTAACAGTTAGGCATGAACACTATTTTATTAATCATCGCTCGCCCAGTATCCATCCCTCTGTAGATGGAAGCACGTCCGAGTAAGACACTGATTTTGTACATGTTCCCTATCTCCCACTTAGTTATTAATTGTGAAACGATACATTGTCATGACTGGGACTTCATGACGTTCGGTACGCCGTCAGTTTGACCAATGGTCTACAAAGTTCTGCCGAAGACGACAGGATCCTGCGCAATTGTCTTCCAGTGTTTGAGAACAAAAACTTCACTTTATCGGCATAGTTTTAATGAACACGTTTCCCGTAGGTGGTCGGACGTTATTAACTGAAATTTCCCACCTTTCTCGAGGAAACCTGTCTAAGAGAACTGGTCTTAGCATTGACATTGAATAACCGAACCTTTAAGATAATAAATTGTGTAGTCATATTGTTTGGGTGTTTGTCGTTTTGTCGTTGTATACTATTTCGCCCAGGTAAAGCGATAGTTTTGAAATGACGACAGGCTGACCGCAAAATGACCTCTCTTTAAATACGTTATATACCGTGTGAGATAGAATGTATATAACGTATTTAAAGAGAGGTCACTGCTCATCTGCTGGCACGACTTTATGTAACATTCAATACTTTAACATATCTTAAGTTCAAGTATGGAAATAATATAGCACAAATTAGGATATGAAACAACAATACATATTTGATATAAAGTATTCTAAATTAAGAAATATACGTATGCACATTGCAATCTGGAAGTAATTAATATATTAAATATGAAACATATTTAACATATTTTCGTATAAACGCTCTGGTGTTAATGAGCCACATATAAGGACATACACACTGTATCGAATTTCATAATTCAGAGAGAAAGGATTGTATCCGCTTGGTCATTTGATTGGAATTAAAATAGTTTCACTCTTTCTACATCGTTGCAAAACGCAATACTGCGTCCCTATTATTTACAAATTAGCTAATGCAGAATGATAATTTTGTTTAAGCTATCCTACACAAACAAAATCAATTCAAATATCTGTGAATGCAAATGAATCAACATGTGTATATTGCACGTGTACCCTTCGCGCAGTTTGGGTTTTGTTCACAAATATGAACATTATATTTATTAATTCGGGGGGGGGGGGCGGCAAGTTTCCAACACCCTGTTTTATTTTGCATCTGAAAATCAACGCACCCGTGGAGCGTTCGAAACGTGTCGCATTACACGTATTATAATAACGCCCTTTCATGTAGTTATATTTAAATAATGGTATGCATTGTAATACAGAATAGAATTAAATGATGTTCCTACTAAAGATCCAAACATATATAATGAATTGAATTATGCCAGACGTTCGTTAAAAACACAATCACACCTTTGTGTCTTACCTCCGAACGTCACCGAGTGCGAGCAGCATACCCCGGCGTACACATTGGCGTGCACATCGCTAACGGAGCATGACGAGTACCCGGACTCCTGCTTGTAGCACGTGCCTATGTTGGCTTCGTCACCTTGACAACGAAGGTTGTTGAGAACGAACGCTGCAGATGGCCTCTGCGCCTTATGACTTTCGGGCCTTGCATATCTGATGAAGAAAATATTATTGTGCTTATTTCGAGATAAATTTTTGCGTTTTCTGTTGTCTTTTTGCTGGATAAAGTTTCAGCTTCATAAAAATGATAACATCAATATCACGACCGGTAACATCTGGCGCCGTCTCTTTTCGGAGATGGATCAATTAACGAGCGAACGATACTGCTGGGTCTGTGCGTATGACAGGGTGTTTAACAGAAGTAGAGAGGTTAGGAAGGTTTAATATATGTAGAATTTTATTTAGAGTTGGCGGTTAATAGAACTCGTTCGTAACAAACGGAACATGTATGATACTACTAACTGATATATTGCATGATGAAATTTCATGTTCGTTTGTTACGTGAATAGAAACTTTAGGCATGACATGGGTGATGCAGTATATTGAAAACGCTTGCATTGGTTTCTGATAAGAAATATTATTACACTATTTTATTATTATTTTTTTGGAGGGGGTGAATTTAAGAGAAACACGATCCTTTTTTAATGTATCATGAACTAATACCACTGAGTCCATATTCACTAAACAAAGCTTATTTGAAATAAACCACGTAGAATCTAAACTTAACATTTCACATTAAGTGTCAAGATGCCTCAAGTGTACACAAATTTATGGCTGTTAACAAAAAAAGGTACGTAAGAACTAATGAAGATTTCCCGATGGTGCTTTTTATATCGGCACAGGGTTCTGTCTGATAAAGGGTTTAACTTTAATATAGGAGTTGGGGATTTTAATATAAACACGTTTGTGATCAGAAATTGTTCCTTGAGTGAAGAATATGTGAAAATAAATGAAATACAGAAAATGAAATTACTGGAGTTATTAAATCATAAATACTGGCATGTGATATCGTACTGACGTTATATAACCTATTCTGTTTTGCACAAATGGCGTCTGTTGAACCTTCAAACTCACCTGAAGCCCAGTTGTCGGCACACCACTCGCGCCTCGTTTTCACCGAAATCGTTATCACATATCTTGCCCCACTCAGTGCCATTTGATCTCCTGACCTCTACAAGACCCTGACCTTTACCCTGTACCGTCGACAAGCGCACATCATCTGACAAAAAGTTTAAAGCTATATATAACAGCTTATTTAAATAATAATACATATCATTTGTTACATCTAAAATGGGACTGGTGCACTCTCCCAGATAAAAAAACAACTTGATTGAACAAATGTAATCGAGGGTTTTATTTACAGCATAGTAGATATTCAGCAAGGTAAAATTGTTTTCTCCTAAATCTGTTCGGAGGCAGGAACAATTGTTGCTTACCAAGTTTTCCATGCACAGCGGCAATATGAGGGACATTATCGGACCAACTTGTGGCCATCGCCTTTGCATTGCCTTATTGATTTAGCAAAGTAGGTTATACAGCATTTATGTGTGGCAAAGCAGCCTCGCGGATTTATTTGATTATTTAAGCGAGTGTACGTCTACTTCCATACCTTTTGAAGCGAGCGAACATTTACATCCACACATTCTGAAGTGAGTGTACATTTACTCCCATACATTCCGAAGCGAGTGTACATTTACCCCAACACATTCTGAAGCGAGTGTACACTATACTCCAATACATTCTGAAGCGAGTGTACAATATACTCCCATACATTCTAAAGCGAGTGTACATTTAAACCTATATATTCTGAAGCGAGTGTACATTTACCCTAACACATTCTGCAGCAAGTGTACATTTACGCCCATACATTCTGAAGTGGGGGTACACATACTTCAATTCATTCTTAAGCGAGTGTACGTTTACTTTCATACATTCTGAAGCGAGTGTACAAAATACTAGCATACATTCAGAAGTCAGTGTACAATGTACTAACACACATTCTGAAGCGAATGTGCATGTACTCACATACATTCTGAAGTTAATATACATTTACCGACACACATTCTGAAGCGAGTGCACTTTTACTTCCAAACATTCTGAAGCGAGCGAACATTTACCTCAATACATTCTGAAGTGAGTATACATTTTCCTCCATACATGCTGAAGTGAGTGTACATTAACATCCATACATTCTGAAGCGAGTGTACATTTACTTCAATACATTCTGAAGTGAGTATACATTTACCTCAATACATTCTGAAGTGAGTATAAATTTACTTCAATACATTCTGAAGCGAGTGTACATTTACTTCAATACATTCTGAAGTCAGTATACATTTACCTCAATACATTCTGAAGCGAGTGTACATTTACTTCAATACATTCTGAAGCGAGTGTACATTTACCTCAATACATTCTGAAGTGAGTGTACAATTTCCTCCATACATTCTGAAGTGAGTATACATTAACATCCATACATTCTGAAGCGATTGTACATTTACTTCAATACATTCTGAAGTGAGTATACATTTACTTCCGTACATTCTGAAGCGAGTGTACATTTACTTCAATACATTCTGAAGTGAGTGTAAATTTACCCCAAAACATTCTGAAGAGTGTACATGTACTCACATACATTCTGAAGTGAGTGAACATTTACTCCAATATATTATGGAGTGAGTGTACATTTACGCCCATATATTCTGAAGTGAGTGTACATATACTCCTATATTCTGAAGTGAGTGTACAATTTACTCCCATATATTCTGGAGCGAGAATACATATACATCCATACATTCTGAAATGAGTGTACATATACTCCCATACATTCTGATGTCAGTGTACAAATACACCCATACATTATGAAGTGAATGTACATATACACCCATACAATCTGAAGTGAGTGTAAATTTACTCCCATATATTCTGAAGCGAGAGTACATATACACCCACACATTCTGAAGTGAATGTACAATTTACTTCCATACATTCTGAAACCTGAGTACATTTACCTCCACACATTCTGAAGCGAATGTACATGTATTCCCATACATTCAGAAGTGAGTGTAAATTTACTCCCATGCATTCTGAAGTTAGTGTACATTTACTCCCATAATTATGAAGTGAGAGTAAATTAACTTCCATATATTCTGAAGTGAGTGTACATTTACTCCGATACCTTTTGAAGCGAGTGTACATATACTTCCATACATTCTGTAACGAGCGTACATATACTCCCACACATTCTGAAGTCAGTGTAAAATTTACTCCCATACATTCTGAAGTGATTGTGCATTTACCTCCATACATTCTGAAGTGAGTGTACATTTACCTCCATACATTCTGAAGTGAGTGTACATTTACTCCCATACATTCTGAAGCGAGTGTACAATTACTCAAATACATTCTGAAGTGAAGATATATATTTACTTCCATACATTCTGAAGTGAATGTACATATACTCCCATACATTCTGAAGTGAGGTTACATATACTTCCATTCATTATGAAGCGCGTGTACATTTACAATCATACATTCTGAAGTAAGTGTACATCTACCTCCATACATTCTGAAGTGAGTGTACATTTACCTCCACACATTCTCAAGTGAGTGTACATTTACTCCCATACAGTCTGAAGCGAATGTACAATTTACTCCCATACATTCTGAAGTGCGGATATATTTAATTCCATACATTCTGAAGTGAGTTTACATATACTCCCATACATTCTGCAGTGAGGGTACATTTACTTCCATACATTCCGGAGTGAGGGTACATTTACGTTCATACATTATGAAGCGATTGTACATGATACTCCCACACATTCTGAAGCGAGTGTTCATAAACTCCCATACATTCTGAAGCGAGTGTCGAATTTACTCCCATACATTGTGAAGTGAGGGTACATTTACTTCCATACATTCTGAAGAGAGTGTAAATTTACACCCATACATTATGAAGTGAGTGTATATTTACCCCATACATTCTTGAGCGAGTGTACATTTACATCCATACATTCTGAAGTGAGTAAACATTTACCTCGATACATTCTGAAGCGAGTCTACATTTACCCCCACACATTCTTAAGCGAGTGTACATTTACTCCAATACATTCTGAAGTGAGTGTATATTTAACCCATATAATCTTAAGTGAGTGTACATTTACCCCAACACATTCTGAAGCAAGTATACATTTACCACCTACATTCTGAAGTGAGGATACACATTTCCTTACATTCTGAAGTAAGTGTACATTTACCTCCACACATTATAAAGCGAGTGTACATTTACTCCCATACACTCTGAAGTAAGTTCACATGTACTCGCACACAAGTGAGGTATCAAGTGAGTGTACAATGTACATTTATATCCGTACAATGTATAGTAAGAGTACATTTACAATATATCATACAGTAAGAGTACAATTTTCCAACACGCATTATAAAGTTAGTTTACAATCACTCCAGACAATCAGAAGTGAGTGCATATTTACCCGCATATATTTTTTAAAGTCAATTTACATTTACCCTCATACTTTCTGAAGTGAGTAGACGTTTACTTTCACGCATTCTAAAGTTAGTGTATATTTACGTTCTCACATTATGGGGTGAGTGTACCTTAACCCCCAAATATTATTAAATGCGTGTACATTTAAAGTTACATTACTACTCAAAATCAACGAAAATTTCGTACAATTTTTCGTAAAATAAACTTAACAAATTAACAATCAGTGTTCCTTAAAGGGATCTTTTCACGCTTTGGTAAATTGACAAAATTGAAAAAAGTTGTTTCAGATTCGCAAATTTTCGTTTTAGTTATGATATTTGTGAGGAAACAGTAATACTGAACATTTACCATGGTCTAATATAGCCATTATATGCATCTTTTGACGATTTTAAAACCTAAAAATTATAAAGCGTTGCAACGCGAAACGATTGAATAATTTGGAGAGTTCTGTTTTAGTCGTTAAATTTTGTGAAACTACGAAGATTGCTTATATAAGGTATAATATACTTCAATTGTATGTACTCGGCGGAATAGCTCAGTAGGCTAAAGCGTTTTTACTTCAGGACTCTGGCAGGACTCCAGGGGTCACTGGTTCGAAACCTGTTCCGGGCAATGTTCTTTTCCTTTTTTTTATTTTATTCTTTATTTTTTACTGGAGCTTTTACGATCCAATGTTTACATTTATCGATATAAAGCATTTAATGAATAAGTTAAAAAAATGCCAAAATCTGTGAAAAGGCCCCTTTAAGGCAATTGTTTTATCCCCACACTTTTTGAAAAGCGTGCGGATATTGTGGTTATCTCCGCCGTCTGTCTGTCTTTCCGTCCGTCCGTCCGTCCATCCGTCCGTCCGTCCGTCCGTCCGTCCGTCTGTCTGTCTGTCTGTCTGTCTGTCTGTCTGTCTGTCTGTCTGTCTGTCTGTCTGTCTGTCTGTCTGTATGTCTGTCTGTCTGTCTGTCTGTCTGTCTGTCTGTCCGTCCGTCCGTCCTGGCCACTATCTTCTCCTACACTATAAGCATTAGAACCTTAAAACTTACAAACATGGTAGATATGAGCAAATGTGCAACCCTGCACTATTTGGAATTTTGATCTGGCCCCTGGTTCAAAAGTTATGGGGGTTGGGGTGGGCCGGGTCAGAAATTTTCACTCATTTTTATGACCCCGGTATGGTGCATTTGCTATATCTTTTGCTATATTGAAGATAGCAACTTGATATTTGGCATTTATGTGTATCTCATTGAGCTGTACATTTTGAGTGCTGAAAGATCAAGGTCATCCTTTAATGTCAAAGGTAAAAAAACAAATCTAAGGGAAGTAATAAGCTTTAAAGGAAAGGTAATTAATGAACCTGTCAAATTATATAAAAAAATAAATACAAATGTTGTAAATCAAAGCGGCGCAGGAGGGGGGGGCATCTCTTGTTTTATGTTATTTTACATTAACTTCTTCATTTCAACACCGATTTACTTCCAATTTATAGTGAACATCTCTTATGACAATACGGTAAATCTCAACTATGCACGGCCCCATTACCAACCCTGGGGTGCCCGCCTGGGTCAAACATGCGGCGTGGGGATACGCGTCGGCCTCTGCCGCGCCATTTCTAGTTCCATTTTAATTTCCCGCAACGATATCAATTCATACAACACATGAACACTAACATGGTGTTCGTGTGTCGTATGAATAGATATATTCGCGGGAAATTAAAATGGAATTAATTGTGCCACAAATAAATAAAAACGAGCATTTTGTATCTACGACAATCTATGTAATCATAACACATTTAGCGTTGAAATTGTGGCTATTGCTATAAATAACACTGATAGTTTATATGTGTTCACTTTATTTTACGAAATACTTTACGAAATTTTCGTTGATTTTGAGCGTTATACAGACTTAAATGCCTTTAATTTTGGAGTGAGTGTACATTTAGCCCAGCACTTTCTTTTGATTTACGCACACACATTCTTGAGTGATTGTACATTTACTCACACACATTCTTCAATGTTCACATTTACCTCCGCATATTATGAAGTGTGTGAACATATTTATCCGCATATTATGAAGTTTGTATGCCGTTGATCCCATATTTTCTAAAGTGAGCGAACATTAACCCCAACGTATTATGAAGTAAGTCTACGTGAATCTAACACAGTATACATTTACTTCAATACAGTATGTACTAAGTATACATTTGTACATTTACTTCAATACATTCCGGAGTGAGTATACATTTTCTTCAAAACATTCAAGAGTGCGTATTTACTTCAATACATTCCGGAGTGAGTCTACATTTTACTTCAATACCTCTGGAGTGAGTGCACATTTACTTAAATACATTCTGATGTGAGTATACATTTACTTCAAAACATTACGGAGTGCGTACACATTTACTTCAATACATTCTGGAGTGAGTCTACATTTACTTCAATACCTCTGGAGTGAGTGCACATTTACTTAAATACATTCTGATGTGAGTATACATTTACTTCAAAACATTACGGAGTGCGTACACATTTACTTCAATACATTCTGGAGTGAGTGTACATTTATTTCAATATATTCTGGAGTGAGTGTACATTTATTTCAATATATTCTGGAGTGAGTGTACATTTATTTCAATACATTCTGGAGTGAGTGTACATTTATTTCAATACATTCTGGAGTGAGTGTACATTTATTTCAATATATTCTGGAGTGAGTGTACATTTATTTCAATATATTCTGGAGTGAGTGTACATTTATTTCAATATATTCTGGAGTGAGTGTACATTTATTTCAATACATTCTGGAGTTAGTTTACATTTACTTCTTATCGGTTAATCCAACTTCAGTTCACACGTTCGTCTTAAACATTTTGAGTTTGTTAGCAAGAAAACAACGAATTCATCAAATTAAATCAAACGCACATTAATCGTTAGATAATGTAGGATAAGAATAGAAGTCATTTTATTTGTATGTTGAAATATTACTTACCCAATGTCACCAAAGAATATACTTGTAAATAACACATATGTAAACGCATAATGAACGCCATTGAACCAGACGATATCTGATTCAGAAACACGACACTTCTATTAAAACGTTCAAATATTCGTCTGATTTATGGTAGAAGCTTTAAACTTATCTGTAACCACCACAATTCAGATAAATATTAACACATAAAATTTAGAATCTAATGGATATAACGAGCGTTGTATAGGACAAATTAATATGCAGTAAGCGAATATAGATAATGTGTCTGTGCATGTGAAAATGTCAACCTTTTAGGTAACCATGCCTTTTTACATAATTTATTTATCAGCGGCCTCATATAGGTACCTTCCCACAAGAGAATTTCTTGAGTATAACATTTCCTCAAATTCCAAGTTTACCTTGGACAATTGCTTTCCCTTTTTCAGTTTTGTTAAAACTGTTTCACCTAAAATGAAAGGCCATTAATTTTTTTCCCCCCAAATCAAGAAAATAGCCATGGTTACTGTTTTTACAGTTTAATCAATTAAGAATTAATAGATTAGCATGTGCAGTTATATTTAACCGACGTTCATTATGTACATTACTATATTTATGTTTTACCTGAATCGTATATTGGGCACATTCCTCTGATTTTAATCACAATGTCAGCCAGATTATTGGGGTTTGAATCTAGGACAATGACCTGTTGGAATGTATGGTTTAAGTAGCCCACCATTATGTATTATTATCATGATTAACACAATGACTAGTAAAACGGTCGTTATTATAGTCAGTTTGTACACACAGGTATATAGCTGTGGTAAGATACGGTACTTAATCCCTCGTCTATTTAAAATATAAAAGTTAGAAATAAATGCAATATGCGGTTTCAATTAAGTTTGAAACACGCAACAGCACTTTATCAAAAATGTGTACACGTTCCATGCTACGACTATGCTATAAAATCATTTACTACCTGTAATGTTAATTAAATGCATGTACATTGATAAAAAATACCTGCAATGTTTATTAAATACATGTATTGGTAATACACTGTGAAATGAGTATTGTATGTATTGAACAAGTATTTTTTGATACATGCGAAACTATTAATCCCAAACCGAAAGTAGAACTTGCTAGGTCACGCATCTTGCTAAACAACATAAATATCGACAAAATATTATTTTGTTAATTACGAGAATAAAAAGGATACTTACAACATTCAGACCAAGAACAAAATCCATAAACCACTAATATGAAAGATAAGCGTGCTATAGTCATCATCTTAAACAGCTATGTGCCATATGTAGCTATCGATTGTTTTATTTTTATATCTAAGCTGTATCGGGAAGTGTTCATTTCCTCATGTAGTCATTTCGTATTTTCAATATATCGACATCGAACAAACGTGATTTACTGGTGCGAATCGTATAAACATGCATTCGTCAAACTTCGTATAATTCCACCGATCGACAAAATACCGATCATTTCGACATTAACATTTATCAATCGTGTTACATCGACTATCTCCGGAAGGAAATATTTAAATTAATAACGAATTCAAGTTAACGTAAGAGTTACTTCCCCTTACGTACAAGCCTTAAAGAAGTTTAGTTTGTTGCACACACACACGAGCGAAAAAACTGACCTCACCGCACCAGAGTATAAACTCTTGCTATCGTTTTAATACAGTGCACATTTAATTTTTTAATATCGTTTAAGCACGTTTCACATTTCTTACGACATTTGAATGTGCGTACATCATATCATGAATGATGAAAACACTACTGGATTGTGCTCGCCTGCGCGGCTGGCACCAGATGCTCGTTAACAATAATCGATTACAAACTGAATTGGAAATATAGTGTGTACTGAAAGGATTTTCAATATCACACGTTAACAGTGTGTAAAGCATTTTGTTTAAAAGTCTTGTATGAAATGATACTGACAACATTAGATATTATTAAATTCAATAATAACTACACAGAAATCTTATACACATTTTATTTTGGTGAATGCTCTCTCTCTATATATATATATAGATATAGTTTATGATCTTTTTAAGGTAAAACGTCTAATTATTTCGTGACGTGGATAATGTTATGTCCACTCGCAAATTTCCATATTTATGCGCGAAATAGCTAATCGATTATTTTTTAATGGACGATCGAGTGACCATCGATTTAATTTTTGATATAAACATCTTATTATTCACAGAAGTGGGATTTTAGATGGTTATCATGACGCACCCACACATATTCAATTCAATGCCAGTGAAGCTTGTGGTCGCAAATGGGTTTCGATATCATATAAAGTAATGTCCATTTTTTTTATCCTAACTCATTATATTTCATATAAAGTCAATTCCATTTTTGAACCCCGCTAATAAGAATTCATATAAAGTCATGTCCATTTTTGGTTCCGCATTGATAAGATTTCATATAAAGTGATGTCCATGTATGTGTCCCACTGATTAGATTTAATAAAAAATCATGTCCATTTGCGTGCCCCACTCTTTAGAGTTCATATAAAGTCATGCCGATTTGTGTACACCACTCATAATATTTCATCTAATGTTATTTCCATTTTTGATACCCACTCATAATATTTCATAAAACCGTATGTCAGTGTTCGATTGCCATTCATAAGTTATATCTTAGGCCAATGGGATTCGGTCCTTTCAAACACATGTGCTAATGTACCCTTTTTCTCATATTATCTGCCCTTCTCATTGTATTGTGATTTAAATCCTCTTTTTTTGCGATGCATTGATAAATGAGCCAATCCTTAGCTACTGACGAGGTGGCGCCAAGGACCGGATGTTTTGAAATTTCCCGGATAATTATACAGAGTGAGAAGGTTTTGCATGTTGTTGTTTTTCAGCACATTTCGCATTATGTTTACAAATCGGGCAATTTAGTGCGATTCAGCGAAGATTTATCCACATATGCACAGAAACATAAAATAACAATCCATTTGGAAACGTGCTGACCTAAATAAGTTGTGGCATGGATAAGTTTTTAACAGTAAATCGATGTATTTTGCCTGTATAACGAGCGAATTTCCACCAAATAAAAATGCTAACAACACAACACAAATGCTTTGAACATTTATTAGTTGTCTATTCACAAAACATGACATTTTTCCAAAAGTGATGGAGCCAAAGCCAATGAGGTGGCGCTAATGACAGAAGTTGGCGCCAATGTACACTTTCAGCAATTTTAATTGTCGGGGCCGACCATACACATTTGGTGTCGTATTCCAGGGTGAGTGTTCGATATTTTAAATTAATTCGACCATGATGAAATATAAAAAAAATCAAACAAGTAGAGTCTACATAATTATGAAGAAACATTTGTTTCAACGAGAATTTTAAGAGTTCTGCCAATCGTATACTAGTATATTATAAAACTGGAAAGAACGTATTATAAAAAAAAGGTTAACAATTAAAGTCGGAGCTATTCTATTTATTTGCAGATGTTCGTTGGAACAATCGACATATTTTATTTTTCGCTGACCTTTGCCTTTTAGTGAATTAAGAAATTGTAAAATATTTTAATTATTTCATGAAGTATGTTACCGTATAAACACAGGGAGAAGTATCATCTTTAAATAATTTCGTGAATTATGTTACTGTATACCGGTAAACACATTTGTTGTAGAAAAAAATATTTTGAGAATTTTGAGAATTCAATTATTGGATTGATATAATATGACATATTTTGATTTTATATCGTACAATACGTTGTTGTTTTTCTGATTATTGACTTCTTAATTAAGTTTAATACTATGTTTTAGCTTAATTGCATCGATATCCTAAGGCTTATTTGAAACTCTCTCGAGTCCGTTTCCTGGGACCAGAACAAGCACTTGGTGTATATGGGGGAGTTCTAAAGAACGCTCCCACAGTGGGGATCGAACGCGTGACCTCCCGGTTTTTAGGCGGACACGGAAACCTTGAAACATTGATTTCTTAATTTAGTTGGTAACTTATATATTTACTTTTTATAGAATGTGTTAATGTTAAGTATAAATGTGGATTATGTTGGAAAAAAAAATGAAATAGGAACATTATCTATCAAGTGTAAGCCATGTGGTCATTAATATATCGTGCATTGGTGCCATCTCTTGTCATCAGCGCAATCTCCTTGGTATTGGCTCCATCTCTATTATTTATTAGATCTTCAGGAAGCCAATGTGTTTGTACATGCAGCAACTAGTGCATATCGAACGCAATCGTTTGATGTTGTTCACGAATTATTCGGGTGGAAATGTGTTCGTCACACAGGCAAATCACATCGATGTGCTTTCAAAAACTGCCCCATTCCACAACTTATAAAGGTCCTCACGTTTCCAAATGGGTTAAGATTGTATTATGTACATTTGTGGATGAATTAATCTTCGCTAAATCGCACCACATTGCCTGATTTTTTAAATAATGCGAACTGTGTTGGAAAAAATACCCATATAAACCCCACTCACCCTGAAGAATTTCCCGTGGAATAAAAAAAAAATCCGGTCCTTATCGCAACCTTGGAGGTAGCATTGGCTCATTGGCGTCGCACTCGAGTGCGGCGACTAGTATGTAATGCGTTTTTTTAAGCCGAGCGTGGCACCCGTTATGCGGTGCTCTTGTTAATGTATTATTATATCAATGTTAATTCAAAGTTAGCTAAATTTCTTCACATGTCAAGGTTTATAACTCTAGCTTTTAATAAGCAACTAGAAAACTCCCCAAAAGAAGTGATATACAAATTAATACTTAAATTCATTGCGTGAAAATGAATTGGGGTAGGCATACTCAAAGTAGAATTTCTTGAGATAGGAACGGTAAAACTTCCCGAAATTCATTCAGTGTGTAGAAAATATGTTGTGTTAAATAAATATGTACAATAAATGCATTTCATCACACTACAAGTGACATAAAACGTAATTAAAAATTCTTGTCACTGAACCATTTGTTGTCGTTTTAGCCATTTTTATCCAGATAAGTGCATATATTATTGGACATCAAAGGCACAATCCTTTTTCAATGACACCTTTTTAATTCTGTATCTACTAACAAAATCCAGTCGAGTACGTTTATTAAGTTAGTTGTCAAAATAAATGTATATCCCATTACAAAAAACTATATATTTTGGATAAAGGGTAAATCCATAGAAAATGCTCAACCGAGTTAAGGGGTAGGTGTATTCAACCAAGTATAAAAAGTTAACCGGCTGGTAAAAAGTTTTAAAATTTTGCAATTAGTTGTGATATACAATTTACTATGTGGAAAAAATAACAAAGAGTGTTTCTGGAAAAGTACCAATTAGGCTCCCACTACATTAATATCTTAGTTAGAAGGTGATTTTTCAAGTGGTTCCGTAGTGTAGTGGTTACACGCTCGCTTCACATGTGAGAGGTCCAATGTTCGAGCTCCAGTAGAATAAAATTATTTTATTTGTGTTCTATGTTAACTTTTTGTTATGATGTAGACATTTTAGTTTAAATAAATGTTCGTAAACACATTACAACCTTCTTTGTTCCACTATCCTAGCCACCACCTAGTTACTAATAAAGGCGCTATAGAGCGCGAAGCGCGACACGTATTATTAATTGTAATAATGAGTCTTGATAAAGGAAGCAGCCGCTTATCAATGAGGAGCATCATCACAGCACCCCAGTCTCATTACTATCAAGTCCTCCTACAGGGTTTTTTAAGAACCACATATAGAAGGCCGCAGGCCTGACCCTATCTTGCCAGTGGTATGGACCCTTTGGTATGGACCTTTAACCCCGCTCACTCTCCGGCCTTTAAACTTTCGGGTTTACATTTAAACCGACTATTAGTAGCTTATTAATATCTTAGTTAGAAGGTGATTTTTCAAGCGATTCCGTAGTTTAGTGGTTACACGCTCGCTTCACATGTGTGAGGCCCAAGGTTCGAGCCTCAGTAGAATCAAATTATTTTATTTGTGTTCTATGGTAACTTTTTGTTTTGATGCAGACATTTTAGTTTAAATAAATATGCTGTTTTATTGTAACCATTTTTTGTTTTTATTATGCCCATGAAATATATGTGTGAGAAAGGGGGGGGGGGTCGTAAACAGTTTAAAACTTTTACAGTGTTTTCATATCAATGAGTACTCAACCATATCGTAAATGAGCAACGTAAGAATAAGTTCAGAATCATCCCCCCTTGAAGTTGAGGAAAATATGAAAGTACGCTTACAAGATGAAGCAGATTTTTTAAAACCTACACAGTTCTGTTCCATTAATGAAAACTGCACGCGGATGCCAGTAAAAAAAGGAAACCAATGTAAATAAAATAAACTATGAAATATTACAACACAAAATCATAGATAATGGTTATTTGGGGGTTATAACACAACATCATAGATACTGCTTTATTTGGGGGTTAAAACACTCAATCATTGATAATGGTTATACCAGTATCTTTTTCTATTTTGTTTAAAAAATCGGCCAATATATTAATATTTACAGTAGAAAAAAATCGTTCCATGTAACTTCATCGAGTGCCTTTACACTGAAATTCCCGACGCCCTTTGATGCTTGGCATCATTACTTATCTTGTTTATTAATGCATCGCAAAAAGAGGCGGGGCCCGTGATTAATGGCCGGGTTTATAAGCCGCTAATTTGAGGAAAAAAATGTAAACTTATTTAAGGAAAAAAATGAAATAGAGTTTCGATTTTCTATTGATAATCTATTTGTAGAACAAGCGCATCCGCATAGTCACAAACCTTAGCAACCAATCATTAGGTCTGATGGTATGAGAAACTTTGTACATGATGCAGATTACTACAGGGAGCGAAGTCTCGACAGTGATAAATATATCAATGCCTGCTGCCCATGCAGTTGGGCTATGCAATTAACTCAAATTGCAACCGCAATAATTTGCGCGTACAGCATAAGAATTTTAAGATGCTATCATGCATTCTTTCATTGAGTGCACATGTGCAAGTTATGTAAACGTTCAATCCCAGGCCACACGAATCGTATCGATTGGTAAAGCAATTCTAGTGTTCTTGCACTTGTTATAAACCGCATATGTGCTAGTAAATTATTAATGTTTGGTAAAAATCTTTTGCTATCATTGTGCTTGTTTGCATATTGAAATCTGGAAACCAATGTATTTAATCCGTTAAAATATGCAATTGAATGGTTTCATTCTTTTTCCATCAAACATATCTTTATATTGACAAATATCACATAAGCCGCGTTGAGCGAAAATGTGTCTTAAGCATATGAGACCACGAAAACTTGCGTGACTTTATTTCGGAAAATGAAGCACCCGATCTGTGTCCTCACGCAAGTGTTAATGAGCAAATATTTTTGTTCGTGTTTGTTCTTAATTTTTTTATATTCTTTATCATAATTCATGTCGTATAATTTTGATTTGATCTGCAATTATGCTATCATTATATGCTCACTTTAACTTAATTAACTATATTTTAAATCAATTACTTTAATGTGTACATACTTTATGTATACAAACTGATTTAAGGTGAAGGTATAACAACAATAATAGATACGTCTCATATCGATAATTAATATACTTATTTCAAACTGTGTATCTGAATAGACAAGTACATCTCACTTAACGTATTTATTCGCCTCTTTTCTAGCTCTTTATTCTCTTTGATGATCCGATGTATGAAATGTTCACCATTTAAGTCTAAGAAAACTTTCGATTTGGAGTTTGATTTACAGACATATTATCAAACCCTAGTATTGTCTCAGTAATTGAAAATTGCATTTTATTGTTTGATAAGGACAAAGGTGGCACTTTGCAACCTGCATGCTATTTACCAGTGATCGTTGTTTTGTTTCATAACATAATTTTTTTTTGCCCGTTCTTAAATCATAGCATATGTTTTTATGTAAAAAAAGTTATTTAAATACTTTCTTTTTTTACGGAAACCATTACATAGAGAACGAAGAGAATTTGAATTGCCTTTGGCGCAGCATGCTGAAAATATGGTAGCCTCGACCGCAAAAATGTTGAAATCTAATAAACGATGTTAATATCGTGTGTTCGTTTAGGGTTCATATCATAGATGCCATTCAGACAGAATTCATAAGATTGTCTGCTGAAGGTTTTGCTGACTACATTATTTTGAGAGCATGATTATACATGAAATATAAATTGAGTGTTTCTTAAATCAATATCGAACACACATTATTTTATATATAATAAAATAAGCAATATTGTGGTAACCAGAATGGTATAATAGTATGACCTAGCGTAAACAAGAAAGTTGTTTAATATTATATTACTTACCTGACCAATTTTTTTTTTGCAGATTCTACATGGTTTTTGGATAATATATGTTTCTCGATCATTTTTGCTGAATTCGATCATTTGAGTCTTGTTATGTGAAAATGGGGTTTAAAGCATGTGCGTAAAGTGTCGTCCCAGTGCGGACTGCACAGGCTAATCAGGGACGACACTTTTCGCTTTTATGATATTTTCTGTTTAAAGAAAGTATCTTCTTAGCAAAAATCTAGTTTAGGCGGAAAGTGTCGTCCCTGATTAGCCTGTGCGACTACACCGGCTAATCTGGAATGACACTTAACGCACATGCATTAAACCCCTTTTTCAAAGAGCACGGCTCATGTTTACTGTATAAACTGTTACGTTCTAATTAGTTTTTACTTTATTTGGTCATAGTCGCTAAATACACTTTGAACAAAAAAAGAAGAATTAAACAGAAAACGTGATTAAGAGTGGTAATATTTCTAAATATTATTTGATTTTTTTAAAATGGGAAATCAAAAAAAAATCAGAGAAAAGTTAAGCCATCCTACCGACCTTAGCGTTTTTGGGCGATGTTACTAGAACTAAATAACATTTTCTATTTTGTCTAATGAGAACCAATTGGTTTTTAACTACAATTTGTTTTTATTGAAGTAACTGTAGTAAAGCTGTTTACTAAAACGAATGTTATCTTCGCACATTATCTATTGGATTTACTGTTAATGTATCCCGAATTGTATTATGTTATCTATTGAACCATCTTACATAAAATATAATCAATAGTAATACAATTTAAATCGTTTCCTTTTTGTTAATATCGATGGTATTTTATTGTATTATACTTCATTCCTTTTTCAAAGCCATGCGAATGCTCGAAACGTGTAAGTTTGATTGGAACACGCTAAGTTAAATGCCTTAATCAGCAAGTGGATATCTTTTACAGTCAGTTGAAAGACCAGCGAAAGAAGGCTATTGTCTCTGCTCATATTCTGAAATTAATACCTTTAAAATGCATAAATAGAAAACATTTACTTTGGTCTTAACTTCAATATCGATTTTTCAGGTTTTAATTAGAATAGTAAATTGTTCCGCCTTGGTGTTTAATTAAATACTATAGTGATAATGATGTGAGAACCCGTTGAGGCGAGTAAAGGAACCATTACTTTGGTTCGATTTACTTATACGTGCGATTTATGATTACATGTTACTGTAAATGGACAATTATTAAAGGAGCTTACTGAGTTGCCCAACTTCATATCAAACGCAATTTATTGAATATATGCAAAAAGTGATTTCATATAACTTCAGCATTTGTTACTGGAACTAACGCCTTTGTTCGCGCCAAAAACTCATACATGTATTAAAGGATCTGACGCACTTGTTGAATGCCCTTGAGGAACTATCCCACATAGCTAGGAGACATGTCGATGTTTGGAGAAGCCCGCAGAGCAAAGAAGGACGTTCTGGCGGACCTAGTGTCCCTGAAGTACGATATCCAGGACTGCATCGCCGCGTCCTCCATGCGCAAGGCCGTCCTGACGTCATCCGAAGAGGACATCAGGTAACGTTTTACTAAAGAATCGAGTCATGTAGGGCTGCGCTCTCAAAATAAATCAATATATTTTACTTACTAGAAGGCATGTTTTACATAATAGAAAGTTATTTTTTCTTCTGGTTTTATCATTTGGATATATTGATAGGGTAAGCATAGGTGTTCACTACTGAATCGCTGAAATACAATAAAGTAAGAGATTGAGCTGAAAGGGATTACGTTCCACTAGAAAACGGCCTAAAAGGTGCAAAAACAGTCGATTTTGATTTGTGTCGATTTCTTTCTTGTTTCGTTGATGACATGTCTTTTTATTGCTTAGAATGTCCTTTAAGAAAAGGTATGGTTATTGTGGTCTCTATATGCAAAATGTTGCATTAATTTTCGATTAACGTCGTCGCTTTATTATAGAATTACATAAGGTATATATTTGAGCCTTCTCTGTGAAAAAGGGGTTTAGTGCAAGTGTCGTCCAACATTAGCCTGTGCAGTTCGCACAGGCTAATAAGGGAGCACACTTTCTGCTTTGATGATATTTTTCTTTGAAAGAAAATCTCTTCTGAGCAAAAATCTAGTTAAGGCGGAAAGTGTGTTCCCTGATTATCCTGTGTGGACGCGCATGCTAATCATGGACGACACTTTACGCACATGCATTAAATCCCCTTTTCACAGAGTGAAGCTCATTGATTTTATTGTGACCATCAGAGCGGACATGGCGTTGGTGGTAGAGAAGCTCACGACCTTGCTGGAGGTGAGCCACGACAACGCGAGGCTTCAGCTCAATCAGGAGACTAAAGGCACGAGAGAGAAGGTCAATGACGAGATCATTTACCTGGAGGAGCTTCATAAAAGGTTATGTGTTGTTATCGTCATAACACAAGCGGACTCAGTATGTTGGTGTTTAAGTAATTATATAATACTTTATTAGCATTTATATAATGAACACTTGACAATAATGTATATTCCGGTCTGGACTGATACACCTTGCAAGTTGTACGCTGTACGCATTTGGTTGCTTATACATGTATTGTTAAGCATGCGATTATCATACCAATTTATTTATAACATGGTAAGAAATCAAGATATTGTTACATTTTAAGAAGAAAATGAAATTCATAACTGAACGCTATGTTATTAATTAGCGACGGAAAGGGAATGTCTGTAAAAATATAAAATACTAGTACCCGTTCTTATTCAAAGAAAAAGACTCCAAAATGTGGTAGACATTTTGTTAGTTAATAATAAAAGTTGTAATTAAATGTCTGTTTTTTCTTTAATAAACGATCACTAATCCTTTTATCGCCTTCTAATAACAACACTCGACAGCTTAGTGCTGTTTTTAAAACCAGCGATAAACATCTTTATCATACTTTGTCGTTATGACTGCAGCCGATAATTACTACCAATTAACCTTGTTATTGTTACGTGCACCTGTTTCATTTGTGTTCTTACTTTTCGCAACTCCAAACGACTAACTCGTGACCGTTCTCCTCAAGTAAAAATTGACTTTCGGAGTGAAATATACTGGTCATTGGTCTTTATGGACAGTTGACCGTTATTCTGAAGTGTAATATACTATAAATTTTTAAACATTGACGACATAATCGGGACCACTTGAAGCTGTATATATTTGCTGTATATATGCTATCTGTTTTCTCAGTCCCACTCGTACATCACTTGTTATGGCATAGAACTGTATATATATGCTTTACGTGTAGATTGAGCTTAACAGCTAATGTGACTTATAGGTCCAATGGGCCGGGTTCTTTTTTATATGTATATATTATTGTATATACCATACGAAATGCACATGTCACTATAATAAACTATTTACTTACTTACTTACTTACTTATATAGTGATTCTCAGTTGACCGCTGGGTCAGTTTTCAATTTACTTTACTCGATAATTTAGACCGCTGTTCACTACCAGTTTTACAAACGTGATACTTTTCTCAAATGTGTAAAATCACATCCATATTTCTAATTCTATACAAAAAAATCAAAATGAACTCTATAAAATAACTATTTTTTCCTATGCATTATATAGCCTTGATGACATGGAAGAGTACGTTAAGACCAACACCTCGAACACAAACTTGAAGCCACTGAAGATAGGCAAGGAGAAATGCGACGCAACCAGATCTACGTTGGAGAACTTCAAGGCAAACGTAAAGACATCATGCGCCAAGTTTGTATTACACCCATTACTTGGACAAATCCTTGAGCACATGGAAACGTTTGCCCTCGGAAAGACGGTCATTATGGACGCAAAGGAACAGATTGGGGTAGAAAGTATTGACAGGCAAACCCTACCAGAAGAGCAGGACTTTGATGATGACATTGTCATCGGAATAGGGGAGCTGAAACGTGATTCCTCTCAAGACCCTCTGCGAACGTCATTTATTAGATCCAACTCTTCAAAGTTGATCCAACTACAACCTACAAAACGATCTGCAACGTCTCGACAAGAAACAGGAATTTCGAATAAGTCTGGTCTTTTTCGACAAGAATCTATTAAATCTATTGATACAGAGAAAGGTTATACTGGTCTCCCCTCGCGCCTTAATTCCCGGACTGACGCATCCATAAAAACTGTGACCCGGCAGAATTCTAGTACCGAGGGTGTTACAAGTCGTAAAGAGACCAAGCTATCTAAACTCATCACTAAAAGACCACGAAAGGAAAGTACGACAATGGCCAAGAACCAAGAGACCATGAACAACGCAGAGCAGTACCGCGATATTCAGGGACTTAAAGCCACCATTGCTTATCGGACAAACTCGGCGCCTTTAATAAATCTTCCGACTAAAACTAAAAATGAACCTTTGGCCTCAATAATTGAAGAAAGCTCCCCAATAACAATGCTGAACCGTGAGACACTGAACACAAAGGTCCATGAAAACGGCTGCCACATTACGAGCATTGCTGTTTTGGCGAACGGATCCGTAGTTCTGTGCGACAATGTTCATGACTCAATCCAGTTATATAATCCGCTGACAAAATCCGTATCTGAGATGGAATGCTCTAAACCCTGGGGTGTGGCTACCGTAGGGGAAAACGCGGTGGCGGTCACGTTACACTATAATCATAAAATAATACTTCTGAAAGTTCAACAGGGATTGGAGAAAATTAATGAAAAAGATATTGAATTGAAATGCAAGGCGGCGTTGACGTATGATGTTAAGTTTTATGCTTACAGACTCTACGTCCTCTGCATTAACAGTGACATTCATGTCTTGGATTTGAAAGGGCGAGAGTTTAAAGTCATCAAAACCGGAATAGCCCCAAATACTCTACGATATTTCGACATTGACGTAGAACGAGACACGGTGGTCGTGTCCGGAGAGAAAGGGGTCGCGTGCATATCCAAAGGGATGCCTTTGTGGCATTTCAAACCTCAGATCGGGAAGGCAAAGATAACGTGCACGGGTGTGAAACTCGTCAATCAGTGCGTCATCGTGTGTGATTGGGAGAACTTCCGATTGGCAGAGATCTACGAGGACGGTTTGAAAATACGGACCGTCCACGGCGAGGGGTTGGAGAGGCCCGTCGCCATGGCGATTTCCCCTGCGGGTGACACGTTCTTTGTCAGCCAAGGCGACTATGATATGGAGCCGGAAAAGACGAGGATGATTAAAGTTATGAACGCAATAATGAAGGAAGAATAATTGCATATATAACCTTTATGATGTGTATTATTTGTCATTTGTAATCGATTGTTTACAGAGGTTTTAACCCATGTTTAATTTTGTTGTGTCGATGTGTTTGGAAAAGTTATTTTGCACCAAGTTCTTGTTGTTTGAATATTGAGTTCATGTATGCATCTTTACGTTATCATTCAGCAGTAGTACGGTATGCTTAGCCTTATGGTAAATAAAACTGAAAATATAGCTCGATCTTGTCTTAAAAAAGTGTTTTGTTGTGATCGTACAGAATTTGGTTTCTTGTATCGTTTTAAAGTGTAATATTTCGATTATACCACAACAAAATGGCTTTAACCTGAATGTTTTTAACCTATTAGTCGCTATGATCACTATTCCCGACCTTTTTAACCAGGACAAGATCAGTCAATGCGATACAATAATGAAAATGTTTACTATCCCTTTGAATAAGAACGCCACAAGCGCGTCTTAATAGATAATAATTACCAACTGTACGTTACATAATAGTGTCTGAACACATATCTATAATACCTCAAAACTATTGAAAAACAAACGCGTCATTTTAAGGTTCTTTTGTTGGTTAAGTATCCCGATTACTATCCTCTGGTGGTGTACGTTCAACATACTGAGACAGTGAATATAGCATTTAGCTGTATATAATGTGCACGCTAAATTGAACGTGAACGCAAGTGTCCGCATTATATGCCGAAGAAGTGTGCATGCGTCCGCGAGGTCTTATAACGTGTCCATATATTTATTTTATATTATGCATAATTGTGCCCGTGAAATTGTGAATTTATTCTATTTTTAAGTGTTTTTGTCTAAAATACGCGTCCCTGTGGCATGTTGTCGCCTCTTTGTTTTTGCGTAAAGTTCCCGTGCACGTTAACGAAGTCGCTCCTAAGGTGATGTTAAACGTACACGGATAGCCTTAACGTTCAATCAACGGACACTTGGATAAACTAACCCGGTATGTTAAACCGGCAAATTACAATGGTACGTTCGTGTCAGACGCGTCAGTAAATACTCATTTTTTATTAATCGCACATGAAGAATGCTGACTTTAACTAATTAGCACGAACAAAAAACGACAACAACAAATCGATTCTCTTTTTTATATTTGATTTAAAAATAAAGTTAGTTTGGACCGCTGGATGGTGCAGTATGCGTTCATGCTCAATTATACAGTTTGTATTTTTTTTTAATAGAGAGGACATTTGCTTATAATACAATATTAAACATGTGTTAAGATCCAGAGAAATATACATACAATACTCCAAACTAGCAATTTCAAACTAGTAAGTATGTAAAGATTTAATGAGCAGTATTAATTGCATTGGTTCGTTGTTCTACTCTCAGCGGCTAGACACAAATAGACATGGTTATATTAGACTTTAGTAAGGCGTTTGATACAGTACCACATCGAAAACTACTCTACAAACTTGAAAATTACGGAATAAAGGGTAACATCTTAAAATGGATCCAATCATTTTTAATGGAAAGAAGCCAAAAAGTTATTGTTGAAGGTGAATCCTCTTCTCCATGCATAGTGGACTCCGGAGTGCCCCAGGGTACAGTACTCGGTCCCCTACTATTTTTGTGCCATAATAATGACCTCCCGAACAATGTAACATCACAAGTACGTCTCTTTGCCGACGACTGTCTTTTGTTTCGACCAATAAACTCTTACGAAGATCATATCAACCTCCAAAAGGACTTATATTCACTTGAAAAATGGTAAAAAAACTGGAGAATGAGGTTTAACGAAACAAAGTGGTATGTCATGTCAATGCTTAGACAACGTGTACCATCAACGTTTAACTATTCTTTGAACAACCATTTCTTAAAAAAAAGTGAAGATAATCAATATCTAGGAGTCCAGATTAGTGAAAAATTTAAAGTGGCCAACACATGTTAATAAAGTCTGTAACAAAGCAAGCAGTATTATTGGATTCATCAGGAGAAATTTAAGACACAGCAACAAAAACTTTAAAGAGCAGGCATATATATCCCTAGTACGTTCAATCTTAGACTATGTGAGCATTGTTTGGGATCCATATCTTCAAAAAGACATCGATAAACTGGAAGGAGCACAACAGCGTGCAGCCCGTTTTGTCTGCAACAATTACCCAAGCAAGAGCAGTGTAACAGAAATGCTCAAAGAACTGAAATGGCAACAATTGAAGGACCGACGCAGAGACCAACGATCAGTCTATTTCCACAAGATCATCTACGACCTGGTGGCCGTCCCCGCTGACATTCTTCTAGAAGTCAACAAACGCACATAACATAACTCCAATTCTAAATCCATCAAACTGGCAACAAGTAACACTGACATTTAAAAAAAACTCTTTTATTCCACGTACTATTCGAGATTGGAACTTACTACCAGCAGGTACCTATACAAATATTGTTTGTGTAGGTCCCTGCTACCAGACAGTGTAGTGACTTGTACAAAAAGCGACCAATTCAAAGGTGTCTTAATTAAAGCGTGCTATTAACTAAGTAACATCAAAGGGCACACACCACAACCTCGATAAGTTTTTGCTCATAAGTGAGCTAGTTTCGAATACCATACAGATACAGACTAACACTTATACGAACTAAAAATAGTGAGACGTCGCCCTTTGCGATTATTACAGCAAATTTCTTTTTAATGGTCTCCGTATAATATCAAAACACGTGTGTTTACAAAATTACAACTTTAGCGAAGATTTATCATAATAAACGTAGATATGGGCAGACCAGGTATGTGATTTAAAATTGCTGCTTTTTATTGCGATTATTGTCATCTTTGCAAATACAAGGGCTTAGAACAAATGCAATTTTAATTGATTTTTTCCTCGCCGAAAAAATGATATATGCCAACACGTGTTTCATTTGTTTGGAGCCTTACAAGCGGCGCATCAAACGCACCATGCTATACATTATTTAGACATCACCCCAGGGTCTTTAAACTCAGTGGCTCCCTTTTGTCTGAAGTTCCAAATGAAGGCTTCTCCTGTGATTTCTATTTCAATTTTAATTCTTTCTACAAACTCGTTAAAAGTAAAATCTTTACATATGATTTGAATATACCATAATAAACTAAAATAACTTAAACCTAGATAACTCATTTACTTTGTGTAATGGATTTTTTGCTTATTCATCAAGTCAATTTTATCCTGGATGCATGACACATATCCCTTTCTCTCATACTCATAGTATCAGTCTACTCCAGAGCAACAGATAAGGTGCGTATTTGGGTAATTACCCAATGTAAAATTGCCCATTACGCATAGAAAAATAAAACCATGCGTACCGAAACCCAATTGAAATTGCCAATTACGCATATCGTATTTTTCCTCTGCGTAACGAGTAAATCTGTCCCGGAAATACCCGGGTCCGAAATACCCCGATTCTTTCCGCTTTGTCCAAGTGCTTTCAGTATAACCTTCAGCACAATAATATGTACGGAAGAAAGCGTCTATGTTACTACGTGTTATTGTTGTAGAAATGTCAAAATTTTGAGGCCTTAAAAAGGGAAACATCGTTTCCCAGGCATAAACAAACTCAATTTTAAGATATTTAACCGCAGGCAACACAAAATCAGAAGAGGAAAATATAGTGAAAATAATTCTTGACAATATTGTGTCGGAGGCAAGCGCTGTCAGTGCTTACATTGTAAGAAAACTGGTGGAAAAAAATCGTTGAACTTTTTTTTTAAATCAAGACTGTATATTATGAATACATCTACATAATTACACAAAATCTCTGAAACCAATCAACTAAGAGTGGAACTTCAACCAGCTTATTCAGGTAAGCAGGTTATATTAGGTAAGACAATGAACATACCCAATTTTAATACAAAAGTACCCAATTGTCAATTAAAGTAGTGTTTTTTTTGTTTTTTTTAGAAAGAACTGTCTCATAATCATGATAAATATATCTCAAATTTATTCATAAACAACTAACAAAGTATATAGCTATAATTTATATTATTTTGAATTATTATACAGGGAATAATCTAGAATTTACTATCTATTGGTCCCTGAACTCACAGATTTTAGACCAATGAGTCCCAGGCCAAAATTAATGAGTCCACCTTGAAAAAGAATGGGTCCCAAATTTTGCAAGATACCAAGTAGCAGGGGTTTTTTTTAGAAAAAGGGGAAGACGCTGGACGCTGGGAAAGAAGGGAAAATCGAGCGCGAAAGATACATATTTGGGGAAAAAATAAAAACTGTTCATTTCAATGTCTATAACTCACCTACAGACTTCAGGTTTTTTTTAGAAAAAGAGGCATGTCTCTGACCTTTTTAACCAGGTTTTCCGAAGGAAAAAACTGGTTATTAGATTGGCGAATGCGGGCGGGCTGGCTGGCTGGCGGGCTGGCGGAATAAGCTTGTCCGGGCCATAACTTATCGTTCATTGTCAGATTTTAAAATCATTTGGCACATTTGTTCACCATCATTGGATGGTGTGTCGCGCGAAATAATTACGTCGATATCTCCAAGGTCAAGGTCACACTTTGAGTTCAAAGGTCAAAAATGGCCATAAATGAGCTTGTCCGAGCCATAACTATGTCGTTCATCGTCAGATTTTAAAATCATTTGGCACATTTGTTCACCATCATTGGACGGTGTGTCGCGCGAAATAATTACGTCAATATCGCCAAGGTCAAGGTCACACTTTGAGTTCAGAGGTCAAAAATGGCCATAAATGAGCTTGTCCTGGCCATAACTATGTCATTCATTGTGAGATTTTAAAATCATTTGGCACATTTGTTCACCATCATGGGACGGTGTGTCCCAAGAAAGAATCACGTCAATATCTCCAATGTCAAGGTCGCCACGACTAAAAATAGATTTAAAAAAAAAAATTACAAAGGGGGTTAATTTTTTTTGGTCATTTCAAAAGTTCAGTTTGAGTTTTCTCCCTTTATCAGATTTTTTTTTCACAATGAAAACCTGGTTTTGTGACAATTTTGTCCCTTGTTGTTCTTAAACACATGAACAAGTATGATATTAAAGTCAAAGTCCTAAATAAAGTTGCAGGGGTAGATCTAATAATGGGAAATGTTTTCAACTGGAGCCGGGGAACGATGTCAATATTGTGATTTTAATTTCATGATGAATGGGTTGACGATCTTGATCTGCTACAGTATTGGAAGGGAAAGGTGCGGCAGCTGCCGATTGTCTACTTTCACTTTCACAATAATCCGACAGTATTAATCGATGTTGATTACATGTACCTCCGAATCCTGCTGGGTTTCAACGGTTTTTGATGATTCATTCTTAAAAATGCGTCAACGCAATTAATATTTTCCGAATTCGAACGTTTTATTTAGTTCGTATATGAACGCCAATTGTGAGACTTTTTTCTGTTTTAACGTTAATATCTTGGCTTTCACATAACCCGGATGAAAATTCGACTGGTTTCCGGTAATTAATTGACGAACACCCTTCTCGCGCAAGACCGGAATCCAGTAAAATAGTCACATGATTAATACGATTAGTTGCCCGGTTTCCATGACGTAATTTAAGAGCTATATATAGAATCACTGGGATTCCCAGATTTGAGTGTGAAAACAGCCGCCATTTTAACCCGAAACTGGTTTTCTATATTTTCTCGTTGTTTCAATGAAAGTATTCGCAATGTCAACAGTGAACGAAAACCGGTCTGCACCTGTATCGAGACATCGCTTGACCTTATTGTTATTGAAGTGCACATGGTAGCTGGCCAATCAAAACTGAGCTCGCTTACACCTGAAATGACGTTGTCGAATAAAACGTAAAAATGGGTGGAGCTTTGAATACACAGTTAATATTGTCGTCTGCAAACAAAATAGCGGCCGGTCGCAAATGTCGTATTATAAGATTAAAAATGAAAATAAGCGTGACAATATTTTAATTATTTCCAAGCTGACTATCGATCTAAATTAAAGAGTGATAATTAAATAATTAGTTCTTTGTCGTTGATGTTACAACTTTCTGCCGATTTACGATTGAAATGAAAAGGTGATAATTAATTCTAACACGGCACGTGACTTGTTTCCTATAGACGAGTTAATTGTTATTGTTTACATTCGGGATTTCCCGCGCATGCGCACTGACTGGTTGGCAAAAACACTGGTTACAGTCACGTAAAACATGTATAAAGGGCTTTTGTTTAGTCAATTAAACGAGAAAAAATCCGAAATAAACATTACAATTCTTAAACAATAGTGCAAATATATCATATTTAGTACTAATAAATGTATCATCATATATATAATTTCCTCTTTATAAAAATACAAATTAGTTATTAGTATCAGAGTAAACGTGGTCGGAAGACTAAATACTGACAATACCACACAACAAAACAATACATTAGCCGTATTCTTTTTTATAGTAAGACTTTAAAAAATGATATTTCAAAACTTATAAAACATATATTAATTTGATTATAACTATAAACGGTGTGGATATTGTTATTGCTCATCAGCGACCGAAAGTGTATTATAAGAGGCGCATTTAATCAATTATAAAACAAAGCCATAAAAAACGGAATACATTAACAATCGTTAAATGTTGTTGTAATTTTCTTTTCCATAGAATGAATTTTCGTTTCGTTTCCATTGAATAACAATATTAATACATTTTAATATACAAATGAAAATAAAACCTGCATCTTGTGCAAATTGAACTGTCTTTGCATGTATATTGAAATCTCTTAACAAGTAATAAGGAGTGATACATTTAACAATCTAGCATTTTATGATAAATATATGTATTTATTTAATTTATTTTACGCAAATACTGTTAATCCATTGTGATTGCTTGTTTTCATGATGGTGTTACGTGCAATGCAAGAACGTATAATCTTTACACTAAATTGACGAGTTTACATTTGCCGGTACCCGCGGTAAATACATCAATTGTGTAGCAGTAATATTGAACAATATTTTAACTTTAAAGACATAAAGCACTGTATTATTATGATTAAACTGGCTAACAAATAAATACACATGTTCCTGTTAATCCGTTTCGGACAAATATCTTCTTTTTTTAATATGTTAAATTATTTATTAAAGCAAATGTTACGTATTTTGGCTTTAATATTTGGCTTGCTCAATATGACTGCTCAATATGCCAAGAGATGACATGGAAGTATCATAAAGTCTGCCACATGTGGTCTATGCAAGGACCCAATTAAAGTATAGGTCCCTATGTTTATGACGCCGGCATGTTTTCTGTGTAATTGTCTGGGCAGTCTCCGATCATAACGAGATAATATGCTTGTGACGAACAACGGTTCAATTAAACACCAGGTTAGAAATGCTGAAACAAGTGTCAAAATTGGTGTGCACAATTAAATAAAACAATTAGATTTATGAATTTATTTGTTGTGTAACAAGGTAAGTTTGTACAGATATATTAAGATTAAAATCAGTTACTATATGTTGCGAACAAAAAGCGATCTACTTGTTGTTTGTTTCCATCCTTATTTGTGTTCTTTCATTAAATTTAATTTATTCTAAACGAATTTACATTTCTGAAATTTTGTATCTAAAATGGACGTGAAAATGCGGTTAGTAGAGATTTTTGTGGTAACCCAGGGACCTATACTTTGTATAGGTCCCTGGGTAACCACATACCGAGCTCGTAGATAGTGTACGTTCCACTCCAGAGCTCGTTTTTAGTAAAAACAAATAATAACAACAATATAATCGTTCAAAAAAAAAATGAATTTCCACGCATGCTTATGTTTTATTCAGACATAAATAGTAAAATTATATTTGATACAGTTCATGATTATCAGTAAAAACGATGATAATGTCAACCTTCTCTATATGCGCTTATATGAATTCCACCTCTTTTTGCCAACCAGTGGGCGGAGTCTTAACTTTGCAAGTGCGTGTGACGTCACGCGTTAACTCGTCTTTAGACAAAGAAGGAAATCAAGCGTGGGTTATTCTGCAATAACTTATGGGCGGAGCTTATACACTGAAAGCACGCGCTGTAGCTAAACAAAACATACCGATACATTTTCCACCAGCGTAATAATCCGGTATTTTTTGAATGAAAGTCACGTGACAAAATACTACGCTTTGAACAGAAATGCGTAAAATTGACCCAATTTCCCACGGTGTTCGTCCGCTGCTTCGATACTAAAATGGCTGAAGTTCGAATCGGGCCAGTGTGCTCTTATCGCGGATCGAATGATAACTGGAGAGTTATCGATACAAGACATGATGGATTTGTCAAAAAGTTCTTGATTCGATCCGTGACAAGTTGAGAAATTAAATGCGTTTTTAGTTTTTAAATCTTTGAGAAATACACAAGTACGTGTACAATGGAAACATGTTAGTTTACGCAAGTTGTTGTTGTTCTTATTTAACCAAACGTGAGAAATGAAATGTTTTTTTTTCATCCAGTTTGGCTGTTATTGAGGGCGGAGATCTGATCGACAGAACAGCCGAAAGCTATTTTTTTTATGGGCGGAGCTTCACATAAAATAGTATGAAAGAAAAATAAGATACATTCTATAAATCTTTAGTAAAAATCGTGTTAGAATCGAAATAATTCGTGTACGTTATAGTTTGTTGTCGAATAACCCACGGCCGGAAGTTTAGATGCGTGGTTTCAAATCACTCGTGCTTCGCACTCGTGATTTAATTCCTACGCATCTAAACTTCCGGCCGTGGGTTATTCGACAACAAACTATAACGTACACGAATTATTTCTTAATTAATTTGATCGTTTTACTCACACACTATGCTAACTAACAGCGGCGTATTTTAATCAAAGGAAAACGAGAAAAACACGCGCGGTTTAATTGCAATTAAAGTTTAATTAAAGGTACGAATTTGTAACGCATAGGAAGGGTAATTCATGCCGTCTACTATATAAATGAAAGTAACCACTTTGTCCGTACAGTCGCTAACATGACTTCTTTATTAACCTTAAAGCGTCCTTTGGACGAAAATGAGTCTGAACAAACAAACAAAACAACTTAAAAAACAAAAATATAGAGCATTCCATGAGTCTTGGAACCCCAGCTTTATTCATATTTTGTGTTGGTATTGTGCTGTTTTGTACTGTTTGGGCAATCGGTCACTTGCCTTAAATAAAGGACCAACTAATTGTTTTTAATGAAAATTCAATACTGCTCCAGCAGCTGGAGTTTCACTTCTTTATATTGGAAAGTTGGTAATAATTGGCTTCGCTTTGAGAATGAATCAAAATCAATGTACTGTGACCTATGCATTACGGCGCACAATTCACGTTCACTGTATGTTGAAATATCCTGAAAAAAGACTCAGTGACGAAACATGCAAAGTCTAAAGGTAAGATTTTGAAGATGAGAGGAATTTTAATTTGAAATTACTTTGAAATGCTATAGTCTAACTATATGTATATATGCAGATTGACAATGTATTTATTTATTTTTTTATTTTCAGATCACACTAATGCCGTCGATGCCAGCAAGCAGTCGGTGTTTATGAAGTCCGTCTGTGACGTGTCCATAACGAAGAGTGAGGTAGCGGTAACTGCAGCTCTAAAAAATGTATACTTTGCTGCTAAGCAGAATCTAGCTAGCTCAGTGATTCCTGCTCTTAATGCCCATTGCATTAATCAAGGTGTCTCACAACTATGTGATCTAAGGGTTGATGGTCATACCACATATGAACACCACCAGTCAATCAATGAGTTCCAAGAATGTATTGCTGAGTCTTTGCATTTAGAATTGTTAGAAATTTTTTAAATACTGTTCAAAATTCAGTCTGATGTTAGATGAGTCAACAGATGTATCTGTGTCACAAAGAATAATAATGAAATAATAATGATACATGTCATGACTTTGTTCTCTGTATATAGCAGGATTTGTTTGCAATGTATTTTGTGAATGAAATGTATGCTTGTATTTACATGCCATTCATCAAGTTGTTAAAAATGTGCTGTATGAAAATTTCTCTATTACTATGAAAATTGTGATGTGACATATATTATGATATGTGACATGTGCTTGTTGTCATTAAAATAAATATGATCTGGGTGGCTCAAAGATATTCATAGACGCGGGACGCACATGTAGATTATTCCCTGATTATAAAGAGTTGTATTAAATAGTTTTTCCCAAATCAGTGGACTTTTCACATTTATTGCATTTTTCTCTTAAAATGGCAAAGACAAGGCCTGATGTATCTATATTGTGTCAATATTTGTTGATAACATCATTCCAATATGGTTCATTTTATTGATAAAAAATGCTTAAATTTGCCATTTTATCGATTTAAAAGATCCCAATTAGACTCTAAATGGCTAAGAAAACTGAGACTGTGCATGAAGGCTGAACTGTCTGAAACTTAAATGTTGAAAAAATCATTGATATATATTTTAATTTTAAGAAAAAGGACAAAGACATTCAGCTGTGAATATTATATTCATACAAACATGTGTATTAATATAATAAATATCATTACATATAAACGAGTGAATTTTTAATTTTCCCGTTTTCTTAAAAACAACGCATTTTTTCCCCTTTGGACGGGCCCCGCCACCATTCCCCTATAAGTGAAAAAAAAACACTGGAGATTATGACTACTTCTATCAAGTTTATAAATAGGTTGCGTTGATAACCTATTGACAGGTATTAGTCTGAAAATGATCTTTCTTATTCATTACAGTTTCTAGTCATACCATGATACCAGTATGTTCAGACTATTGAAATTATTGAGTTTAATTAAGTTGTTGTAAAATCTGTTATTCTGCAGTTTTCTTCACAGATATACATTCTGTAAAATATCTTGATATGTTTCGCGATACAGTGTTGCCGTATCATGCTGGCGTATCATGACAGCCCTAATTGTAATTATAAGTTACAGTGACTGACCCTTATTTTTTTTCAGAATTCAGTCCAAGAGGTGGTGGTGGTCGAGGGTTTGGTGGTGACCGAGGTGGCGGTCGTGGTGGGCGAGGTGGATTCGGTGACCGTGGGGGTGGGGGTGGTTTTCGTGGTCGTGGTGGATTTGGGGACAGGGGTGGTGGCAGAGGTGGCTTTGGGGACAGGGGTGGTCGCGGTGGATTCAGGGGAGGCAGAGGTGGGGGTAGAGGAGGGTTTGGTGATCGTGGCGGTGGTCGTGGAGGAGGCAGAGGATTTGGGGACCGTGGTGGAAGAGGAGGTAGATATAATGATTGTTATCCCCACGCTTTTTGAAAAAAAGGTGGGGATATTGTGGTGATCTCCGCCGTCCGTCCGTCCGTCTGTCCGTCCGTCTGTCCGTCCGTCTGTCCGTCCGTCCTGGCCACTATCTCCTCCTACACTAAAAGCACTAGAACCTTGAAATTTACACACATGGTAGCTATGAGCATATGTGCGACGGTGCACTATTTGGAATTTTGATCTGACCCCTGGGTCAAAAGTTATAGGGGTTGGGGTGGGGCCGCGTCAGAAATTATCACTCATTTTTTTAGGTTATTTTACATTTACTTCTTTATTTCTACACCGATTCACTTCAAATTGATACTGGACCTCACCTATGACAATACAGTCAATCTCAACCATGCATGGCCCCATTCCCAACCCTGGGGCGCCCCACCCACATAGGCCACACCCACCAAAAATTTCCATTTACTATAATTTTTTCATTTCTACACGGATTCACTTCAAATTGATACTGAACTTTTGTTATGACATTAGGGTCAATCTCAACTATGCATGGCCCCAATCCCAACCCTGGGGCGCCCGCCCACATAGGCCACACCCACCAAAAAATTCCATTTACTATAATTTTTTCATTTCTACACGGATTCACTTCAAATTGATACTGAACTTCTCTTATGACATTAGGGTCAATCTCAACTATGCATGTTCCCATAACCAACCCTGGGGCCCCGCCCACATAGACCACACCCACCCAAAATTGCCTTTACTATAATTTCTTCATTTCTACACCGATTCACTTCAAATTGATATTGAACTTCTCTTATGACAATACAGTCAATCTCAACTATGCATGGCCCCATTACCAACCCTGGGGCGCCCCGCCCACATAGACCACACCCACCCAAAATTGCCTTTTACTATAATTTCTTCATTTCTACACCGATTCACTTCAAATTGATACTGAACCTCTCTTATGACAATACGGTCAATCTCAACTATGCATGGCCCCATTACCAACCCTGGGGCGCCCTGCCCACATATGTCACACCCACCCAAAATTGCCTTTTACTATAACTTCTTCATTTCTACACCAATTCACTTCTAATTGATGATGAACTTCTCTTATGACAATACGGTCAATCTCAGCTATGCATGGCCCCATTACCAACCCTGGGGCACACCTAGGTCAAACATTCGGCGTGGGGATACGCGTCGGCCTCTGCCGCGCCATTTCTAGTTACATGTATCTTTTGTGGCATTGGTTTTATTGAAAATTAATATATTTTAAAGTTTGAACGTAAAGTTGTATTTCAACACTGAGTTTTTTTCATGCTTGTAACATTTTTGTGTTAATATAGGCAAAGTATGTTTGGCTGTGATCAATAAAATATTTATGTAGATTAAATAAAGTAATAATAATCAGTACTTATCACATAAAACTTATTTTTGGTATTTAGGTCGAGGTGGGCGTGGAGGTGGTAGGGGTGGTATGAGAGGAGGTAAACAAGTCGTTGTTGAACCCCACAGGCATACAGGTGAGTCTAATCAGTAATTTTGTTTCCCTATATATTTTACAGCCTGTGTCGTTTTGATTGGGAAATAAAACGCGATAGACCATGAAATTGGGGATAAATTAAACATTATTAATATGATTATAAATAATTGTAAACCAATTGGAAAAGTTTGGCAAATTTTTTGGGATATTTTAGTCAGATTTTTTGGGGGAAAATTTTTGCCGTTGGGAAACAGGCTGTTTATACTTTGTTATATTGGGAAACAGAATGTATGAAGCTGTAATTTTGGGAAAAAATCACTGTTGAACACTGCAGCCAGTTTTATCATTAACATTACGCTGCTTTTCAAAAATAATTGTTGAGAGGCTTGTTTGTCTGTTTCAACGTAAGCTTTTAACAAATTAAAAGTACTTTTTATGTCCCCCACCACTATAGTGGGGGACATATTGTTTTTGCCGTGTCTGTTGGTCAAGAGGGTGTAATCATGTGACAAACAAGATGGCGACGTCCATGCCGAGGCAGGTATTTTTTGTGGTTTTATACCCTTTACTATTTGTAATATTATTTTTTATTCCGCTCACTTTCCAGCCATATTAGAAAGTTACTGGCTTTTATTTCGAAGTAATATTTGCTCTATATCTCGACTTCACGCGGTGCAGAATTTCTTAGCAGGATGTCCTAATTAGGGCTCCACTAAGAAAATTTGCACCAAGTAAAGTCGAGATATAAAGCGAATTAAAATACGAAGTTAACGCTAATCACCTTTTATCACTGATATGGCTGGAAAGTGAACGTCATTTTAAAAATAAACAGAAGTAATAAAGGGTATAAAACGGGGAAAAATATCTGTCTCAGTATAGACGTCGCCATCTTGTTTGTCACGTGATTACCCCCTCTGTTGGTCTGTCTGTTGGTTTGTTTGCTCCATATTTGGCCTGCATGTGTATCTCATGAAGCTGCACATTTTGAGTGGTGAAAGGTCTAGGTCAAAGAAAAAAAAATCAAAGCGGCACAGAAGGGGACATAGTGTTTCCGATAAACACATTTCTTGTTGATTCTTGTTTTTTTATGCCCCTGAAAGAGGGCATATAGTGATAGGACTGTCTGTCCGTCCGTCTGTCCGTCACACATTGCGTTTAGGTTTCGAAAAATGCTCATAACTTCTATGTTGCTTCAGATAGCAATTGTATATTTGGCATGCATGTGTATATGGACAAGGCCTTTCCATACGCACACAAATTTTGACCCCTGTGACCATGACCTTGAACTTGGGGTCTGCGTTTAGGTTTCAAAATCTGCGCTTAGGTTTCGAAAAAAGCTCATAGCTTCTATCAAGCGTTTATAGGAGGCATAAGTTATCCTATGGTGACAGCTCTTGTTTAAAATAAATGTTTTGTTTCTAAGAAAATTGTATTTACATAAAATGGCACAAGTTGCTTTTTGACTGCTTTGTTTGTATATCTTAAAGTGAAACTATACAGATAAAATTTATTGTAGAAATGTGGGAAGTTAACACATCATTTAAATGTTGTTAAGTATATTTTTGTATTGTAGACAGTTGGCAGGGAGTTTTTATTAGCTCTACTGCCAAAGGCAGAAGAGCTTATGGGATGGCATGGTGTCTGTGTGTGTGTGTGTGTGTGCGTGAGTTAGACTTTTCTTGTTTATCCGATAAAGTCCACAGTTTTCATCCGATTCTTTTCAAACTTGTTCAGTGTCTTTATATTAATGAGGACTCGAACCCTATTGATTTTCAGGTCACTGGGTCAAAGGTCAAGGTCACACTGACTCGAAATAGTAAAATAGTTTCAGCATGATAACTTAAGAATGCTTAGACCTAGGATCATGAAACTTCATAGGTACATTGATCATGACTGGCAGATGACCCCTATAGTATTGATTTTCAGGTCACTAGGTCAAAGGTCAAGATCACACTGACTCGAAATAGTAAAATAGTTTCAGCATGATAATTTAAGAATGCTCAGACCTAGGATCATGAAACTTCATAGGTACATTGATCATGACTGGCTGATGACCCCTTTTCATTTTCAAGTCACTAGGTCAAAGGTCAAGGTCACAGTGATTCGAAATAGTAAAATGGTTACTTTTTCTTGTTTATCCGATAAAGTCCACAGTTTTCATCCGATTCTTTTCAAACTTGTTCAGTGTCTTTATATTAATGGGGACTCAAACCCTATTGATTTTCAGGTCACTGGGTCAAAGGTCAAGGTCACAGTGAATCGAAATAGTAAAATGGTTTCCGGATGATAACTCAAGAATGCCTAGGCCTAGGATCATGAAACTTCATAGTTACATTGATCATGACTGGTAGATGACCCCTATTGATTTTCAGGTCACTAGGTCAAAGGTAAAGGTCAAAGTGATTTGAAACAGTAAAATGGTTTCCGATTATAATTCAAAAATGCTTACGCCTAGGATCATGAAACTTCATAGGTACCTTGATCATGACTGGCATATAACCCCTATTAATTTTCAGGTCAAGGTCACAGTGACTCAAAACAGTAAAATGGTTTCCTGTTAATGCAATTAATTCCACAGTTTTCATACAATTATTTCCAAATTTGCACAGTATCTTTATATCAATGAGGACTTGAACCCTATTGAATATGAGCAGTATTGGAGAAATAAGTACACAATATTATCACCTTGAATTTGAGAAAATTCTCCTTGTTTGCGCGATTAAGTACAAAGTTTCCGTCTTATTCTTTCCAAACTTGCACAGTGTTTATAGCAGTAGAGCGATTCAGGCCCTCATGAGCCTCTTGTTTGATCATATAGAAAAGAGATTTTCTCAACTGCTTGTTTATAACAAGAAGTTATTTTAAAGAGATGTAAAAAGATAGCTTTCTTTAATTGCTGCAATCTTATTTTCATCAGGAGTGTTTATTGCGAGAGGAAAGGAAGATGCCCTTGTCACACTTAATATGGTGCCCGGTGAGTCTGTCTATGGAGAGAAGAGAATCTCTGTTGAGGTAAGAAATTATTATTATTGAAAGTATTTTGTTGAAGGAAAGTAAGCCTTAACACTGCAGTTTGGATAAGGGAATACCTTTCATATTGTTGATAAGCGAAATAAATTTTGCCTATCTCATGTAATAATTATTTATTTTACATTGTTTTAATACCAATTATAAACAATATGTTCTTAAAATTTGGGCATTCCTGTCTGCAATGGTAAGCATAGTTTATCATCTTTTTCTTTAAGGTTTATTGGTTAATATGTAAAAACTTTGTAGTTCAAACTGAATAATTAACTCAAACTGTTCTATTATGTAGGCTGGAGAGATAAAGACTGAGTACAGAGCGTGGAATCCCTTCCGTTCAAAGTTAGCTGCAGCGATCCTTGGAGGTGTGGACCAGATTCACATGGGGCCGGGAAAGAAGGTCTTGTACTTAGGGGCTGCCTCTGGGACCACTGTTAGTCATGTGTCAGACATTGTTGGGCCGGTAAGATGAAGCATAATGAGGGCTTTTCTTCATGTGTATAGGGCTCTTTGTTTGCTGTGAAAGTGGAAAACAGCATTGTTATTAGCTCATCTATTTAAAAAAAAAAATTATGAGCTATTGTCATCACCTTGGCGTCGGCGTTGGCGTCCGGATAAGTTTTGTGTTTAGGTCCACTTTTCTCAGAAAGTATCAATGCTATTGCATTCAAACTTGGTACACTTATTTACTATCATGAGGGGACTGGGCAGTTAAAGTTAGATAACTCTGGCGTGCATTTTGACAGAATTATGTGCCCTTTTTATACTTAGAAAATTGAAAATTTTGGTTCAGTTTTGTGTTTAGGTCCATTTTATTCCTTAAGTATCAAAGCTATTGCTTTCATACTTGCAACACTTACTAACTATCATAAGAGGACTGTGCAGGCAAAGTTATGTAACTCTCACTGGCATTTTGACAGAATTATGTGCCCTTTTTATACTTAGAAAATTGAGTATTTGGTTAAGTTTTGTGTTTAGGTCCACTTTATTCCCACAGTATCAAAGCTATTGCATTCATAATTGCAACACTTATTAACTATCATAAGGAGACTGTGCAGGTTATGTAACTCTGACTGGCATTTGGACGGAATTATAGGCCCTTTATACTTAGAAAATTGAAAATTTGGTTAAGTTTTGTGTTTTGGTCCACTTTACCCCTAAAGTATCATATATATTGCTTTCATAATTGGAACACTTGCAAACTATCATAAGGGTACAGTAAAAGGACAAGTTGCATAACTCTGGATGTCATTTTTACGGAATTATGGCCCTTTTTTGACTTAGTAACTTTGAATATATGGTTTAATTTTGTGTTTCGATCCACTTTACTTCTAAAGTATCAAGGCTGTTGCTTTCAAACTTCAAATACTTTCATGCTATCATGAGGTTACTGTACCTGGCAAGTTGAATTTTACCTTGACCTATGAATGACCTTGACTCTCAAGGTCAAATTATTAAATTTTGCTAAAATTGCCATAACTTCTTTATGATTAGATTTGATTGATACTTTGACAAAACTACTCTTACCTGACATACCACAATAGACTCCACCCTAACCATCCCCCGTGCCCCCCCCTCGAATCCCCCATATATTTTTTTTTAAAGATCATCTCACAAATGACCACCACACCCTTACACTATACCCCCCCACCCCACCCTCCCACTATACCTCCCCCCCCCAACCCCACCCTCCCAAAGTTTTTTGTTTGAAACGGTTAAAAACACAAATATTTTTTTTTATTATTTTATTTTTGAAATACCAACCAATTGCATTTTTTTTCAGCAATTTTGGAAGATAATGTAATAAATGTCCACACCCCTCACTATACACCCCTCTTCACTCCACCCCTCCCTCCTTTGTGATTGAAATTGAGAGTCCCTTCACCTTTAAAAAGAAAATAGATGAGCGGTCTGCACCCGCAAGGCGGTGCTCTTGTTTTTAGTTAACCCATTACCACTCAGAGGCAAAGTGAAAATGGCTTTGTGTACACAGCATAAAACCAGAACAGCCTGCGAGTAACTTACAGTCTGTTCAGGTTTTATGCTGTTTGCTGCTCATCAGTATCTAAGGGTTGGAAATGAAGCCTTTCAAACTTGAATATATCAAGAAAGGACTTAAATTTAGTTTGATTTTCTAAAGGACTTCGAATGCGTCATTTCTGAGTGGTAAAGGTTAACAAACTATCTCCTCTAATTGATATTTTATATGTTGGGGAGGGTTATTTCATGGGTTTAATAATTGTTACTGTACTAGGTTTGGAAGCTGAACATCCTGGTTTATAGTATATGATTGGATTGTACTAGGTTTTGAAGCTGAACATCCTGTTTATAGTATCGGATAGGATTGTACGAGGTTTTGAAGCTGAACATCCTGTTTATAGTATATGATAGGTGAGCTGTGTCACACATGGTTTCTGGTAAATTAATTTAGTTTTTTTTATCAATATTGATTAAACTTGCTTTGAGACCTAGCTTGAAATTTTAATTACGGTGTGTAGGGTCAAGTCCATTCTATACATAGATGGCGACGTCACTACGTTATTATCGCCTCTATACGCATTACATTCCCCTGATTTGGGGAATTATGCTTCCGCCAAAGTAGTTCTGCGAAGGAATGAAAATGTTATTAATGAAAGAAAAATCGTTTTTATTGTGTGTTTAAAACGGAATGTTGTTTAACGAAATGTTATTTAATTATGTTTAAATGTGATTTTGAATCTCTATAAAGAATGATAGCAATTATCAGAAGCACCATTACCTGACATACTTTCGCTTTCACTTTACACTCTTAAAAGAAGTGCTACCCACAATTCCTTTCGCGTTAGTACACAGGTCAGTAAGACCGGTGTGTACACAATTGGGTCAAGTAAAGGTTGATGCTTTTTGTCCCCTACCGGTTTCACCGGAGGGGACTTATGGTTTGTGCTCTGTCTGTCTGGCAGTCTGTCTGTCAGTCTTTCAGTCTGTCTGTCCGTCACACTTTTCTGGATCCTGCGACAACTTTGAAAGTTCTTAATATTTTTTCATGAAACTTGCAACATGGATAGATGGCAATATGAACATTATGCACGTCATTTCATTTTGTTCCTACGTCAAAAATTGTGGTTGCTTTGGCAACCCTAAAAAATAAATTCTGAAAATGGTGGAATTTCTGACAATGGTGGAGCCGGTAGGGGACCATATTGCTTGACAATAGCCTTGTTTATAAAAAGTTTTTTGTTTTCTGTTCCATAATTTAAGCTTATGCAAAACAACTTGTGCAGACTATTTAACAAAAATGTAGAAACACAAATTATTCCCGACATATTAATTTTGACCCATCAAAATTTCATTTTACTCCTGGAAATTTCAAGCACAGTGATCCTTTGACAACTAGTTTTCAAAGTCTTTTGAAATCTCCGGTACAATAGTTGGGTATCTGTCATCAGGAAGGTCTTGTGTACGCTGTGGAGTTCTCACACAGAAGTGGGCGAGACTTGATCAACGTGGCCAAGAAGCGTACCAACATCATTCCCATTATTGAGGACGCCAGACATCCACATAAATACAGAATGCTTGTTGGTATGTAGGCACTGTCTCAATGCTTCAAGTTTGATTGCGTCTTATTGGCAGTTTCATGTAGCTTCACATTTCAGTCCAATACTAACTATAGTTTCGCATTTTAATCCGATACTGACAGTGTGGCTTTCAAATTTTATTACAATATTAACGCTCATTTGGTCATTGTCGACCTGAAATGGCTTGAAGTCACCCGGGGATGACTAGAAGCTGATTCATGTCTCCCTAGGGTGACTTCAAGTCAATTCATGTCACCCTGGGGTGACTTCAAGTCAATTCATGTCACCCTGGGGTGACTTCAAGTCAATTCATGTCACCCTGGGGTGACTTCAAGTCAATTCATGTCACCCTGGGGTGACTTCAAGTCAATTCATGTCACCCTAGGGTGACTTCAAGTCAATTCATGTCACCCTGGGGTGACTTCAAGTCAATTCATGTCACCCTGGGGTGACTTCAAGCCAACCGGGTGACTAGAATCAGCTTTAAGTCACCCCAGGGTGACATGAATCGGCTTCTAGTCACCCCCTGGTGACTTCAAGCCATTTCAGGTTGACAATGACCCAATGAGCAATATTAACTGTAAAGAATACACATTTCATTCCAAAATTTACTGTTAAGCTTTCACTTTTAAATCCAATACTGACTATCTGCTGCTTTAAAATGTACAATGCCAACATGCCACACACATTTATCTTTTTATCTAGGTATGGTTGACACAATCTTCGCTGATGTTGCCCAGCCTGACCAGGCGAGAATTGTCGCCATCAATGCTCACCAGTTTCTCAAAAACACGGGACATGTGGTCATCTCTATAAAGGTAACAGTGATGCCACTGGCACTCTGAGAATAAGCATTATGAAATATCTATGTTATTGTAAATGTTTTATGTTTTCCACATCTTTTTAGTTATATTTTGGACAATAAAAGCAAGAGATTATCGAATATCTAATAACTCTAGTCTTGTCAGTGAATATAGGTTTGGGATTAACTTTGGACCAGACCTGTTCTACAGAACACTCATTTAAGCCACATCGTGTGATATGGCTCTAATGCCATATGGGACCAAAGCAGTCTGGTCAGGAACTTCTCTATCCACCAATGAGACCATGCAACCTTGCATGACTTTGTAGCAGACAGGATAGCTCTAGACTAGTCTCTGCACTTGGGCAGGCTTGTCAGGAGATATGCTGGCCACAACTTGCATATGTCCCATTTTGCATGACATTACTCTTATCATATTTAAACTAGATTGACTTAACTGAACAAGTGTGAGACATTAAATACATTTTCAGAGGGGATGACACCAAACATGCCCCTTAATCATGTGATGGAAAAAGCCATGCCAACTGTTTTGACCTAACAACATCATTTGCTATCATTCAATTGTGCTTGTAGGCAAACTGCATTGACTCGACAGCTGCCCCCGAGGCGGTGTTTGCCAGCGAGGTGAACAAGTTGAAGGCCGAGAAGATCAAGCCTCAGGAGCAGCTCACTCTGGAGCCCTACGAGAGAGACCACGCTGTTGTGGTCGGACAATACAGGTACCAGCTACTAGCATCCTCTCTACCATGTTAGACTAGTGTGTAGACAATACAGGTACCAGCTACTAGCATCCTCTCTACTATGTTAGACTAGTGTGTAGACAATACAGGTACCAGCTACTAGCATCCTCTCTACCATGTTAGACTAGTGTGTATTTTTCACCATTTGGGGAATGAGGATGTGGCCCTTTGAATTGGGGAAAATCACTTTGATTTGACTGAAATTGGGATATCAGTGTTGTTGATTTTTCATAACAAATACCATACAATAGAGAAGAAAATTGTTTTCAATATTATATCTAGTAAGGGTTAACTAGCAGGGCTTGATGGGAGATGAACTAAAAGAGTTTTATATTAAAAAACAACAACTTTGAAACATTCAATTGACAATTTTTAGATCCCATTTGGTAAAAATATATACTTCTTTTCCATTGTGAAGCTGATTGTTCACTGTTTTGAGAGGTCTGCTTGCTTCATTAACAGTTTGGAAATCTTTTTTGAGTAAATAAAACTGTTTTATGTGTTGTTATCAGAAATTATGGGGATAATAAAGTTTATCTTACAGTCAAGTTACTGAAGAAAAGTATGTTCTACCAATAAAAGAAATAAGGGATTAATTTAATGAAAATTTAATGGACACAAAATAAATAATTTGGTGGTCACAATCAGCATCAGTATAATATGTTGTATCTTTTCAGACCTCCGCCAAAAAAATGAGAGACGTTGATTGAGTTTTAATGGACTTGAGAAACACCAAACCCTGAGTTAAGAGCTGAGCAGGGCCCAATTGTATCAGCATTTCTACATACAATACGGAAGTTTCCTATGTGCTGGTTGGAAGATTTAATTCTTTTGTACTTAATTCAAGCAGGACTGAAGGTCCTGTGAAATTTGTTATGACTTTGTTTGTTTTGTTAGATGATAGCTTTGTTATAATAGTGACAGGTTTTCAATGTAATTGTTTTGTGTTGTCAAATATAAAAATATTATTTTGTCAAATTATATTCATGAATATAGCCTCATAGCTGGTGTTTTTTTCTAAATTTTTTTTTCTAAATTAAAATGCAAGAGTTTTATTTGACCTGTGGTGTTAAATGCAAAGAAAATCTTGTGTCGTTATTATCAATGTATGAACTTTAAAAATAAGTGACTATTTTGTATGCATAGATGTGTTCATATTATCTCATTGTGTATAACATGCACACACTGTACATTGGTCATTGATAACGGTTTTAATAAATCATGTATCAATACACCCTGGTTTATCTTCTGGCTATGTGACACTTCTACATTGACATTCCAACATTATGAAGCTTGCACCTGGTTGCACTTTTAAGATGGATGACCGTGCCTGGATGAAATTGATATATAATTTTATTGATTGTTTAGTCCTTGTTTATACTCTTCAATTTATTGTGGTTCATGATAGAACAGTGTTTAAAAAATGCAAAATGATGTACTTAGAATGAATATACATGTACGTGCACGAGAAACTATTACTACTTGGTCACTCGTTTACCAAAAAGTTATGAAAAACATTTTTATCATTTCTATTTTTCAGCTTTACACTATTGTGTACAAAATGCAATTCTTAAAACGGCTAATTTGAGTACATTATAATACAATCTGTTTCTTGCTTATTGCTTCTATACATAATCTACTCAAAATTATGATCACATTTATTGGGGGGCAAAAACCAGTCTACGTCTACAATTTCAGTCTTTTAATGGACCTTTTCACGTTTTGGTAAATTGCAAAAAGATGTTTCAGATTCGCAAATTTTCGTTGTAGTTATGTTATTTGTGAGGAAACAGTAATACTGAACATTTACTATGAGCCAGAATATCCAATATATGCATCTTTTGACGATTTAAAAACCTGAAAATTATAAAGCGTTGCAACACGAAACCAATAATTTGGAGAGATCTGTTGTTGTCGTTATATTTTTGACGCTACGAGGATTGCTTATATAAAGTATAAAATACCTCACTACTTGTATGAGCATGGATGGCCGAGTGGTCTAAGCGTAAGACTTTTAATCCAGGGGTCAGTGGTTCGAGCCCAATTGAGGGTTACTCTTTTATTAATTTATTAATACATTTATTAATGTACAGCCAGGGGCGTAGCTAGCATTCTTTTAGCTGTAGGCCCAGTTAGGATCCATAAAAACGGGGGTGGGGGGGGGGGTCCGGGGGTCTTCCCCCTGAAGTTTTTAAAAATCCTTTAACGCCTGTGGTGAGATTAAAAGCAAATCTAGACAAATAATAAGATAAGAAAATATAAGACTTTAGCCTGTTTTTGTTTGATATTTTACTGTTTATCTCAATTTCAGAGAACTAAATTTTGTTTTTGTTCGGCATAAAGGGACCGAACCGACCCGGATTCAGTCAATGGATCGGGATACGGGGGCAAGTGCTCCATTTTAAATTTCCGCGGTCATAATCATCATTCGGAATGTTTCTAAAAAATCCAACGATAATCGATTACAGCATACTGTAATGTTGAAAGGGAGAGAAGTAGATCTACATGTAGATCTATGTAAACTTGTTACAGCAAGTCACGTAAAAAGTAGCGAGCTAGAATCTATGCACATAGAAAGAAGTAAGAGTTGGAAGATATGTCCTGTGAACACGACCAGAAACCATTGTCTGAGGTTAAGTCAATATGAAATGCAGATTTCTAACACCTTATCCCCTCAGCGTCAACATTTTAATGCGTTTTCAAAGTTGAAGCATTTTTATTATTTTAATGTTTAAAAAAGTGTAGGCCCGAACCTGCTGTGCCTAAAAGCAGCTACGCCCCTGAAAGCATTTAATGACAAACTTCAATATCTGCCAAAATCTGTAAAAAGGTCCCTTTAACAGCCCTATAATCCTGAACTCATTTAAAAGTTTAACAGTACAGGCGAATGCCCACATTTATGATTCCTGCTGTTCAGAATTAATTCTACAACGAAAACCATAAATTTAAACTGTAGTCACAACATAAATTTTATAGATAAATAACACTCGACAAATTAAAATATTGTTAGAGTCTGACCAGAACAATAATTACAAAATAGTGGTGTGCAACCCAACGAAGGTTTATGCCCCTTTTAAAGAAAATTATAATAATTTCTCATTCGATGAAAAGTGACCCTCTCCCGTGGCGTGCCTCAATACATTGAAATTACCTCATTTTGTTGACGAAATGACGTCATTTTGTGGAAGAAATGACGTCATTATTTCAGGGAAATTCTTCAGTTAAACTCTTACCATGTAAATAAACGGTAAAAAAGCATACAATTAAAAGATAATTAGTTGGATTCGGTGAAATATCGATTTTAGTAATCTAAAAATAGAAAAAGGAATTCCGAATTTTTGCTCTTTCCACTGCCGCGGCACTGGTGAAAAGAAAAAAATTGCTCTTTTCACTGCTGTTATTTCACTGCAGAAATGTCATATTTAATCATTACATTAGGTATAAAGAAATCGTGATACATCGACTTTCTCCGGAATATCCTGTATGGTAAGATAGTGGTAAGATAGATTTAAGCAAAAAATCGTCTGCTGATCCAGAGGCAGAGTGTAATAATGTCTGACCCAAGCATCTACAAGCAGACGCATGACAAAATTCGAAAGTGAAGGAGTTGAATGGAAAATTTTACTAAGGTGGATTTGTAGCAGAATTTTTGGCTTTAAATTTTGTATATCTTCTTGGGGGCATATACAACGCAATATCGCGAGAATAGCCGATCCACGAGAATACCGGAATAGATTCTAGATATACATAAAATTATAACCCTCAGTAAAATTTCCAGTTTAATAATTATACTACATGTTAAAGGGATCTTTTCACGCTTTGGTAAATTGACAAAATTGAAAAAAGTTGTTTCAGATTCGCAAATTTTCGTTTTAGTTATGATATTTGTGAGGAAACAGTAATACTGAACATTTACCATGGTCTAATATAGCCATTATATGCATCTTTTGACGATTTTAAAACCTAAAAATTATAAAGCGTTGCAACGCGAAACGATTGAATAATTTGGATAGTTCTGTTTTTGTCGTTAAATTTTGTGAAACTACGAAGATTGCTTATATAAGGTATAAAATACGTCAAGTATGTGTACTCGGCTGAATAGCTCAGTAAGCTAAAGCGTTTTTACTTCAGGACTCTGGCAGGACTCCAGGGGTCACTGGTTCGAAACCTGCTCCGGGCAATGTTCTTTTCCTTTTTTTAATTTTATTCTTGATTTTTTACTGAAGCCTTTACGATCCAATGTTTACATTTATCAATATAAAGCATTTAATGAATGAATTAAAAAATGCCAAAATCTGTGAAAAGGCCCCTTTAAAGTCAACAAAGTACAGACAGACGTTGTTGGTAATTAATTTCGTACAGCAATTCGTATTTAATACCGAAAAGAGTCGTTAAAGTGATATTATGGGCATCTAACAGTATATACTAGTAGATGTCTATCGCAACCGTTGTTTATTCTTTGGTGTTTTCACTTCATATACACTTATATTTGTTCATGCAGCATCAACATACTAAAACAATATCCCGGAAAGAGAAAAATAATCCATTTGAATATCAACCGTACTTTCGTTTTGACAACTGACGAAAGAGATGATTCTATGTACGATGTGAGTCTAAATGTAGTTTTCATGCAGATTCGTTCATACGACACAAAGACACAATTTTGTTTTACGGATCATTTCGGCTTAGAGGACTGGGTGAGTCATGTAAAATATCGAAAATAATATATATTTTGTATAAACAACTGGAAGCAAGATGAGTTGTAGATAATTAGTCAGTAAATATAACATTTTAACTAATTCTTTTGACCTGTTTATTCTTTTCAACTCAATTCAACAGTGAAAAATGCCCATAATATCACTTTAACTGTCATTTAAAAGATCCATTCAAATAGTACGTTTTATAGACTCACCCAAAATGTTTTCGAACCAATGATTCCCAGGCGTGAAAAGGCCGTTAACTGCTGAGAAAAACATCTCTTTCGCGTTAAATAACGGAAGAAAAGCAAGATACGGAGTATAGTCGTGTGCGTTCTTAAATACACGCAGTATTGACAATTACGGTACATCAAATTGAAGGGGTGAGCTCAGATTTTGTTTGAACAAACAATTGCTACGAGTGTCCTAGCATTTGACTTGCGTGTATCGATCGACACTTGGTTTGCAAGTTGAAGGACATATAGTTATTTATACGCGCGTTGATTGATGGCGTGAGTATACTATGTATGGATAGCTCTGAATGAGTAAGGTAAGATTGTTAAAATTTATATTGTTTCTGTTTTACAATTTGTGTCATGGTTTTACTAGTTTATGATTGGACTTGCGCAACTACAGGATTGCTATTGACGTATTTAGTAATTTAATATGTTAGTATATGTGTTAATGAATTCGTCATAATAAAGAAATAGTAGTGTTGAAAACTTCAACCTGTTGAAAGATATAACAGGTATGAACCATGCTATGCTCACCAGTTCAGAATTGTGTGTGAATTAGTGGGTCCCAAATTGCGTGGTTTTTGCCTAATCATCATTAATCTTGCTCAGAAAATGTGTTCTATTGTCTGACTTCTCAAATGGTTATGGAAACATCAAAGAGGCTGACCAGAACAGTTCAATCCCTTCGGATTGCAGGTCAGCATCCCGCGACCGATATCGCTAGGAAATGTACCGGCAGTGTTTCTAACGTGTCGATAGGTCGATATTGCTATGCTTGCTAACAGTTGACAATTTTTAAAACGATCCATATTCGCAAACGCTGTTTACCACTTCGCTGTGTATTCTGTTCTCAATTTATGAAGCGAGACCGCCATAAACCTGACTACAAAGTCACACTATCGTATTACATTTGAACGACATTTTCCATATATTCAACTTGGAATTATGTAAAAATCGATCTTAGATATTTTGTAAAGCACGCTCTAATTTGGTATGATCGATGATATTAGATAGATTTACGCCACAATTACACCATGAATGTCCAATGTTGAAATGATTCCATAGGCCTTGCCTAGTTTGCACTTTGTAAAAATTTAGGGCCTTTTATGCTTTGAGATTTGCATAAAAACGACAAAGCAGGTTAATATTTTTCGTTAAGTTAGTTTCTGAGTAATTGCTTGAATAAATAATTAATACATGTAACATTTATTTTAGCAACCCTAGTTTAAAATGTGTAATATTTTCATAGTCTTTTCACACCATAACCAACGTCAATGTAGATACCTGGTACCAAGAAGCCCCTTCCACCGTATTTCGTGAGAGATAGTTGGGGTCCCATACTTACAGTAGTAAAATATCTTCCACTTAATTTCTCGATAAAAAATTGAGTACTTGTAATGAAACTTAATACATTAATGCCTAGTTTACAAATCTACCTATTGATTTCATATGGTGTGTGGGAAGACAATGTCAGGATCATTTCAAGTAAATTTATATGAATTGTTTCTACGAAATAACTAAATTTTATCTTTTAACTACTGTAATGAAACTAAAAATAATAATCCATATTAGTCCTTTCTAGGGTTTAATGTGACCTGCATGAGTTTATGGCCAAGGCCGGTGTTATTTAAAATAGAAAATATGCATTTCGCTTGGTACCTAAATTTCAAATTGAGCCAGTGTCATGCAACTATTTACATAGATATGTTTCATGAACACTTTATTTAAGATTGCATATGAGGGGGGGGGGGGGGGGGGGGTCAATGGGATTGTTGCTAAATATAAATATTTTTTTTCCACTCAATAACAACTTTGGCTTTTGTACTGAAATTACTTATAAACGCCTTACACGTATCAATCATGGGATTGTATATGGACTGTATAGAAAAGGGTATAGTAAGTCACTGTTAGTAGATATTGATAAATTGTTTGTGTTAACTTTAAATTGATATTATGGGCATCTAACAGTATATGCTATGTTCACAGGTGTCTATCGCAACCCTGGTTAATTTCTGGTGTTTTCACTTCATATACACTTATATTTGTTAATGCAGCATCAACATACTAAAACAATATCCCGGAAATAGAAAAATAAGGCATTTGAATATCAACCGTACTTTCGTTTTGACAACTGACGACAGACATGATTCGATGAGTGATGTTAGTCTAAATGTAGTTTTCATGGAGATTTGTTCATACGACACAAAGATACAATTTTGTTTTACGGATCATTTCGGCTTAGAGGACAGGTGAGTCATGTAAAATATCGAATATAATATATATTTTTTCATAAACAACTGGTAACAAGATGAGTATAAGAATAAAGATAATTGGTCAGTTACCACATTTTAACTAACTATTTTGACCTGTTAATTCTTTTCAGCTCAATTCAACAGTGAAAAATGCCCATAATATCACTTTAATACCAATTGAGCATTTAAAATGAAATTAAAAATATATAATCTCTTCTAGTATATCAGAGGTTTGAACAATCGATGTGTTTGATCAGGGTCAAAATCACCAATACAAAAAAATAGACAACGTTGTTTCGACCGAATCTCACCGGAACGAATTGAACTATTGTGATGCAAGCCTTAATATATTCCACAAGTACTTTATGCTTGTTGTCCCCTACCGGTTTCACCGGAGGGAACTTATGGTTTGCGCTCTGTGCGTCTGTCTGTCTGTCTGTGAGTCTGTCCGTCTGTCACACTTTTCTGGATCCTGCGATAACTTAAAAAAAAAAAAATCATATTTTTTCATGAAATTTGAAATATGGATAGATGGCAATACGGAGATTATGCACTTCATTTCATTTTGTTCCTACGTCAAGAATTCTGGTTGCTATGGCAACAAGTAGGCTAGAAATACTGCTGAAAATGGTGGTTTCTGGATCCTGCGATAACTTAAAAAGTTCTTAATATTTTTTCATGAATCTTGAAACACGGATAGATGGCAATATGGCCATTATGGACGTCATTTCATTTAGTTACTACGTCAAAAATCCTGGTTGCTATTGCAACAATTAAAAAAAAATCTGACAATGGTGGAACCGGTAGGGGACATATATTGCTTGGCAATAGTCTTGTTTGCATATGGGGAGTAATGGATTCAGGTCAACAGTCAGCGTCACTGTAAGTAATACCGAAAATGGTTTTAACTCAAAATTTATGCTCCTGTGTCTCGTAGGATATTTATAAAGAGGATATTTGTTGGATTCGGTGGAATATCAATTTTATTTCACGAGTGATCATAGAAAACAATATTTTCACGAGTGGCGGAGCCACGAGTGAAAATATATATTTTCTATGATCTCGAGTGAAATAAAATCGATATTCCATCGAATCCAACAAATTTTCTTTTTATTTTATGCTTTTTTCACAGTTTATTTACAAGGTAAATGAGTTACACTGGATACTTTCGCTGGATTTATGACGTCATTTCGTTGAAAAAATTGACGTCATTTCACAGTAAAACAGTAACAAATATCGATATTTTTCACTGTTATTTTTCACTGTTTAAAACAGTGGAATGCCAGTTTTATTTCACTGATGTTTCTCTGTAAACCACCGGAAAGCATAAAATAAACTTAATTACTTGATAGCTAAAATAACTTATCTGCTAAACTAACAGTACTGTATGGTTCAGTAAAAAGCGTCAGAATCTCTGACAAGAACAAAAATCGAGCGGACTGTCCTCCGACAGCTCTTGTTTGAACATACTAGTCGAAGTCGAGCGGGCTGTCCTCCAACAGCTCTTGTTTGAACAGACTAGTCGAAGTCGAGCGGGCTGTCCTCCGACAGCTCTTGTTTGAACAGACTAGTCGAAGTCGAGCGGGCTGTCCTCCGACATCTCTTGTTTGAACAGACTAGTCGAAGTCGAGCGGGCTTTCCTCCAACAGCTCTTGTTTGAACAGACTAGTCGAAGTCGAGCGGGCTGTCCTCCAACAGCTCTTGTTTTAACAGGCTAGTCGAAGTCAAGCGGGCTGTCCTCCGACATCTCTTGTTTGAACAGACTAGTCGAAGTTGATTGGGCTTTCCTCCAACAGCTCTTGTTTGAACAGACTAGTCGAAGTCGAGCGGGCTGTCCTCCGACAGCTCTTGTTTTAACAGACTAGTCGAAATTGAGCGGGCTGTCATCCGAGAGCTCTTGTTTGAACAGACTAGCCGAAGTCGAGCGATCTGTCCTCCGACAGCTCTTGTTTGAACAGACTAGTCGAAGTCGAGCGGACTTCCCTCCGCAAGCTCTTGTTTGAACAGACTAGTCGAATTCGAGCGGGCTGTCCTCCGACAGCTCTTGTTTGAACATACTAGTCGAAGTCGAGCGGGCTGTCCTCCGACAGCTCTTGTTTGAACAGACTAGTCGAAGTCGAGCGGGCTGTCCTCCGACAGCTCTTGTTTGAACAGACTAGTCGAAGTCGAGCGGGCTGTCCTCCGACAGCTCTTGTTTTAACAGACTAGTCGAAGTCGAACGGGCTGCCCTCCGACAGCTCTTGTTTGAACAGACTAGTCGAAGTCGAGCGGGCTGTCCTCCGACAGCTCTTGTTTTAACAGACTAGTCGAAGTCGAGCGGACTGCCCTCCGACAGCTCTTGTTTGAACAGACTAGTCGAAGTCGAGCGGACTGCCCTCCGACAGCTCTTGTTTGAACAGACTAGTCGAAGTCGAGCGGACTGCCCTCCGACAGCTCTTGTTTGAACAGACTAGTCGAAGTCGAGCGGACTGCCCTCCGACAGCTCTTGTTTGAACAGACTAGTCGAAGTCGAGCGGGCTGTCCTCCGACAGCTCTTGTTTGAACAGACTAGTCGAAGTCGAGCGGGCTGTCCTCCGACAGCTCTTGTTTGAACAGACTAGTCGAAGTCGAGCGGGCTGTCCTCCGACAGCTCTTGTTTGAACAGACTAGTCGATGTCGAGCGGGCTGTCCTCCGACAGCTCTTGTTTGAACAGACTAGTCGAAGTCGAGCGGGCTGTCCTCCAACAGCTCTTGTTTGAACAGACTAGTAGAAGTCGAGCGGGCTGTCCTCCGACAGCTCTTGTTTGAACAGACTAGTCGAAGTCGAGCGGGCTGTCCTCCAACAGCTCTTGTTTGAACAGACTAGTAGAAGTCGAGCGGGCTGTCCTCCGACAGCTCTTGTTTGAACAGACTAGTCGAAGTCGAGCGGGCTGTCCTCCGACAGCTCTTGTTTGAACAGACTAGTCGAAGTCGAGCGGACTGTCCTCCGACAGCTCTTGTTTGAACAGACTAGTCGAAGTCGAGCGGGCTGTCCTCCGACAGCTCTTGTTTGAACAGACTAGTCGAAGTCGAGCGGACTGTCCTCCGACAGCTCTTGTTTGAACAGACTAGTCGAATTCGAGCGGGCTGTCCTCCGACAGCTCTTGTTTGAACAGACTAGTAGAAGTCGAGCGGGCTGTCCTCCGACAGCTCTTGTTTGAACAGACTAGTCGAAGTCGAGCGGGCTGTCCTCCAACAGCTCTTGTTTGAACAGACTAGTAGAAGTCGAGCGGGCTGTCCTCCGACAGCTCTTGTTTGAACAGACTAGTCGAAGTCGAGCGGGCTGTCCTCCGACAGCTCTTGTTTGAACAGACTAGTCGAAGTCGAGCGGACTGTCCTCCGACAGCTCTTGTTTGAACAGACTAGTCGAAGTCGAGCGGGCTGTCCTCCGAAAGCTCTTGTTTGAACAGACTAGTCGAATTCGAGCGGGCTGTCCTCCGACAGCTCTTGTTTGAACAGACTAGTCGAAGTCGAGCGGGCTGTCCTCCGACAGCTCTTGTTTGAACAGACTAGTCGTTGATTGACTGGTAAAACGACTAACAACCAAAGAAATCCTCTAAGACTCTAATAAGGAGATTACTTGTTTTTCATAACCAACGTGTTATTGCTTTTGACATATGATGATGTCGCCGGATTTCGCAGTTCTCTAATGCGACATCAAGCAGCGCGCTTCCTGTTTAAGTACAAATTACCCAGAAATCAACGCAACAACTTACTTTTAGTAGTGTCTAAAATATCCCGTCTCAGGGACATTTATCTGCGCAAAGCAGGAGAGCTGTCATTGCAGCGAACTTTCTCTAATATGGAGCTCGAGTATATTGTTTGTATACATGTGTATTTACCAGTTTGTTTGCATTTGAAGATCGAACGATGCTGTAACACGAATACAACTTGTTTAGCATTTTGTTTTGTCACAAATCTCCATGGCTAATGGATGCTTATTGGATAATATTTTTCACATATCCGCAAATACGAAATTAAGTGTATCATATCTTGTCTTACTTTCATCAGAATACGAATGGCAAATCTAGTTACGAATTAGGTTCAGGGACAAAATGATTTCATGGCAAACCAAAAACTGAATGGAATTACAAACTTCAGCGAAGATGTGTTAACTTAGACGGTTTTATGTTGAGATATCAATGTTCACACCACAGAAGAATTATGTCCCTTCTTCAGATGAAAAATAATGTCCTACAAAGCTTGAATGTTAAATATGATGCAATTTTTAACAAATCTAGAATACTAACAATGCATTCAAAGTAATTCTAACAGGACATGCGGTTTGTTTTCGTTAGTCAAAGAAGGGCATAAGGTGTATTATAATGCATTCTATCGTGGTCTTCGAAAGTTTTCTGAAGACAATTAAGAAATATAAGTATGGGCGGAGCCTAATGTTTTGAAAGTAGTTGAGAAATTCCAAGCAAATCTTAAGTAAAATGATTTTGCTTTCACTCTTAATCCAGGAAACGTATACAAATCAAATAATTGTTTAATCAAATGAATTTATTGTAGAAGGAAGGATGGAGTTTAGGTTAATAATGACCTCATGCTTTAATTTGTAAAATACAAACTTAGAAAAATAAGATTGTGTTAGAATCTAGATACTGGAGGTCGTGATTCAATTCATACGAAACTCTACCCCTAACCGTGGGTTATTCGACGTTATACAGTGCTCAAAAATGTTATTTCTTAAATCACATTCTTTTTTGTTTGTTCAGATAAACGTGAAATAACCAGAAATAAGGGGATGGATTTGGTACTGAACGCCGCGGATAGCTACGTCCTAACGCCGTACGTATACCCGGCGTGGTGGCGCGAAAGTGACGTCAGCAGACAACTGATAAGCCTCTACGTGATCTCAGTCCTCGGGGGCTATGTCCTGTATTTGTTCCTGGCAACCATCAGCTTCTACACAATATTTGACCGACGTCTAATGAAGCATCCACAATTTCTTGATGTAAGCGTATGTGCCAATTATAGAGTATATTAGAGTAGTCAGTATATTGTAAATACTTCACGATATTCGACCGACGTTTTATGAAGCATCCACAATTTCTTGATGTTAGCAAACGTACCAATCTTATAATGTGTTGTAAATACAAATCAAAGCAAAGGTCTGTTTATGTATTGTAAAGACTTTGTTTAAAGGTCCGTATCCTGGTCACATGACTACGACTATTTTATAATTTAACATAATTAATTTGCTACTCGGGACATCTCGATATCTTAGTCTGAACAAAAAAATTAGCGAATGAGGTTGATGGCATTTATGTGATTTGATTTTCATTATATTTTGTGAACGATTTAAACAATAATTAAGATTTCGCTTGTTCGAAGTCATGGCCTGATTTATCGCGGGTGTATGTCCATATATTGAGTCTTTACTATTTTGATACGTCTTACGACAGGTGTATTGTTATGTTAGCCAACAGCATAATTATATCTTTTTAACCTAAATCCACGAAGCAAAATTTATACAATGTTTATACATGATCGTTTCATTTTTAACATTTAAAATGAGTTTCACTTGTGTTTCTCCACACAATGGACACTTATTTCTCACAACTACGTTATAAGAAGATATTTCCGCTTGTCAACAAGTTCGCGAATTATAAAAATCAGTCATTAAGCGTGTGGAAATGTTATCGTTTCGCCCGTAGCAAACGGCGTATATAAATATATCAAGTTCTAAAATTTGGAATGTTTTTGTATTTACTTGTTACCAACAATTGAATTATATCAGCGGTCGTCACGTCCTGACTTTACATGACCATTATATGTACTCGTTAATCTCTACACCATAAACACTCTCATATCTTTACATGAGCATTATATGTACTCGTTATTCTCTACACCATAAACACTCTCATATCTTTACATGACCATTATATGTACTCGTTATTCTCTACACCATAAACACTCTCATATCTTTACATGACCATTATATGTACTCGTTATTCTCTACACCATAAACACTCTCATATCTTTACATGACCATTATATGCACTCGTTATTCTCTACGCCATAAATACTCTCATATCTTTACATGACCATTATATGTACTCGTTATTCTCTACACCATAAACACTCTCATATCTTTATATGACGATTATATGTACTCGTTATTCTCTACACCATAAACACTCTCATATCTTTACATGACCATTATATGTACTCGTTATTCTCTACACCATAAACACTCTCATATCTTTACATGACCATTATATGTACTCGTTATTCTCTACACCATAAACACTCTCATATCTTTACATGACCATTATATGTACTCGTTATTCTCTACACCATAAACACTCATATTAATGAACCGCGCCAAGGAAAAGTCTGCTTCCTGATGTGCGTATCGTATCGTCCCAGATTAGCGTGTACAGTCCGCACAGGCTAATCAGAGACGAAACGTTCCGCTTTATTTTCTCATTTAAATCAAGTCTCTTATTAGTGAGCATCTAGTCAAGGCGGTAAGTATCGTCCCTCACTAGCCTGTATAGACTGCCAAGGCTAATATGGGACGACTTTTTACGCACATGTTTTAAAACCCCTTTTTCCAAGAGCGATTGTCATTTGTTATTCTGACTTTAGGACTAAAAACTTAAAAAACGCAACATATGCTGTAAAAAGTTGAGAAAAATTTAAAAGTTGAATCATGATATTGACTTAAGTATGTTATTGATTCTAGGACCAGGTACGATTGGAGATCGTGTACACGTGTAAGTCCGTGCCCTTGATGGCCGTCCCCACAGTGACACTCTTCACCCTGGAGGTTCGGGGATACGGCAAGCTGTATGACAACGTCGACTCCTACATCGGTATGACCGCAGACGTTATGTAGACAAATGGTTATAATAAGTGTAAACCTGTTTATTTTAGCTCGATTGCAGCGAGAAAGCCTTCCGCTTATTGAAACGCTCTCGAGTTTATTTCCTCTGTAGAAGCAGTATTTGGTGTCATTGGGGGGATACAAAGTAAGCTCTCACATTGAAGATGGAACCCGTGACCTCTCGGTCGCTAGTCGGACAACATATACAATACGACATGGCGATCTCAATTGTTATCAATCAGCGTTTTCCTTATTTAAATCTTTATTATTTACATTTTTGAAATATACTTTTACTTTCTTGGGCTGTGCGAAGTACTTTTCTTAAACTGCCTTAGTCTTTTTTTTCTGTTTATCCCTTACCCGAGTTTCATATTTAGCCTAAACCTATTTCTGAAAAAAGTAACACTTGTAAGGTGGCTTTTAATAAAATGTTGCTTGTTTTTGTTTGGTGTGTGTGGAAAACTATCAATATCCTTTTAATTTTTCTTTTCAGGTTATGTAGGCATCCTGGTTTCCATAGTAACGTTTATCACGTTCACGGACGGCTGCATCTACTGGATCCACCGTTTCCTGCACCACAAGCTCGTCTACAGACACCTTCACAAGGACCACCACAAGTGGAAGATCCCCACCCCCTACGCCAGCCACGCGTTTCACTGGGCGGACGGGTTCTTGCAGAGTTGTCCCTACCATATCTATCCGTTCTTGTTCCCTCTTCACAAAGTCCTGTATCTGTGCCTGTTCGTGTTTGTTAACGTTTGGACCGTGTCCATTCATGACGGCGATTATAGGGTCCCGGGCCCCTTAAAGCCCTTTATCAATGGTTCGGCTCACCATACGGACCATCATCTATTCTACAATTGCAACTATGGACAGTTTTTCACCTTGTGGGACAGAATCGGCGGCTCCTTCAGAACACCAAGCTCTTTTCTTGGAGAGGGCCCTATAAAGGCTATCGAGAAACATTGTGCTAAGAATGGGATTCAGTCGAAACATGAGATATTCTCTGCAAAAGTCGAATAACTTTTGTAGCACTAAAACATGTCGCGTAAACTTTGTTTTGCCTGTCTGAGCTTAAAGTTCTTTTTTAGCCGAACTTGTGTAACGATCGATTCGGCATAAGTAAACAGTATTTGACAACGAAATTTTAGTACGAGCTATGGTAGGTGTGAATATACATATGAACGTATAATTTGGTATCATTCGCTTTATGTGGGCACCGTTATTACATTTAGTCAACATTGAAGTGATAACATGTTATAAGTGAATATCATATTAAGAGAGTAAGTATAGTACATATAGTATATGTGATCATTTAGGAAGTAAGTCAACGACAACTAGCCGCTGAAAAAATGTATATTCCAAAAAAAATATCATATTTGAAGTATTTCCTAATATCAATGTCCATGATATTTTGTATTGCTGTCGCTTAGTTTAGTTGTTTCTGTTCTGGTTAAATTCAATACAAATTTAAAACCAAATGAGCTGATAACACACTGGTTGTTCGGTGGTTCACATCTCGATTTCATACATGTAATTATACTTTAAATATACGGTTATGTAGTACGTAATTGTATTGTTTAATATTGTTGTAAAATATTCACTTTGTTATTGAAATAAATACTTGTCTGTGATAAATAACAATTCCTAGTATGTTAATTTCTTTTTTTACAACCACCTTCATCAATAAATATATGTTTTAAAAATTTGTTTTATCGAAAACGACGCATGCTCTTATAATTAAGAACGATTATCACTTGTAAAAACGTTCAGTTATACATATTTTTATAACAGCTTTATTCATCGGCGTGTAATTTTTTTTCCATTAGTTAAGTATGATGTTGTTCGCTTGTTACATAAATTTTGTTCGCTGCAACAATAAACTGCTACGATTAACCAACAGCAGTACTACTGTTTAAAGTAAAAAAGCTTCTATGTATAATACACAGACAGTTTATAACATGTCGATCTTGATGTAATATCAAAGCTTATTAGAAATTTCGCTGTTGTGATTACAGGTGATACAGTCCTATGACCGAACTAATTTTGTATCATCCGGGTTTGCCTGATTCGATCCATATGAAAGAATTTTATCCACAATTAACCTTATCAAAAAAGTTCTCGCTTAAAATCGACATAAAGTCAAAACAACTGTGTCAAGATTTCAAAATTGTATTTTTAATGCTCAAAGCCTATACAATGGCACATACGTTTCAAAACCTATCACAGTTAATCTTATTTTATTTGGTGAAAATATGAACATAACATAGTTACTACATAATGCAGACAGCATAAAATATATCATCACAGCAATAAACATAGTAAACCATGGAATGCACGCACAATACCAAGGATGACAAAAAAAAGAGAAAAATGATTTTCACTTATTTCCACTGTGGTCCTTGATATTGGTTGCAGTAACCATGAAACAGACATGTTTTAGATAATTAATAATTTATATTTATCACATATCTACTGTTTGATATATCACGTATATTACTGATTAATTTTGAACAAATATTATCACATGTTAATTAATTCACAGAAGTTGCTTAGGAAAATATCACACTGCATATGTAGTTAATAAACACACTTTGTAGCACACTAAAACTTTGAGAATTAATATAAGATCATTGCATCATAAAGATCATAAGACTTAAAAAGGTATTACAGTTTTTAAAAGAACATAAAATACATACGGAAAATTGTACTATAAAAATCTAAAAAGACTGTAAAAAGTGTTTTTTGATGGCACCATTGAAATGGTTAGGTTTAGTTACATCCCTGATGTTTTGAGGAAGATTGTTCCATAAACTGATACCATAATTTGTAAATGTTTTAGAACCAAAACAACCTACTCTTGGTTTGGAAAAACGACCAGAATCTACAAATGTAAAATTTTCAGCAAAATGATTAGGTTCTGACTGAGCTACCATATTGGACCTAGTACAGCGATTTTGCACGCTAGACACTTGCTTAAAATGTGCAAGGCCATTTATAACCTTATGTACATGACATAGTATGATCTGTTCTACTATTTTTGAAACAGGCAGCCAACCTAGATAAGAAAACTGTTCTTGACCAACATGGGATCTGTTATGCATATTCCGAACAAACCTTATCACCTTGTTTTGTGTAGTTTATAGCCTATTTTTAAGTGACTGAATAAGACCAGGGTACCAAAAAGGAGCAGGCATAGTCAAAGTGGCACTGTATAAGGGACATGACAAGGAGTTTTCTGGTGTGCAATGTTAAGAACTTACTTTTCTCTGTATAGAAACTTTAACCTGGAGTTTGCCTTTGTAATAATTGACCTAGCAATGGTTTCACCAGACAGGCACTGGTCCATTATAGAGCCTAGGTACTTAACAGAACTTGATGGAGTAATTGACACACCATTGCAAGGGACATTTAACTGAGAATTTGACCTTAGATAGGGCTTTGAGCCAAACAATATTGACTCCGTTTTACCAAGATGAAGGGACAGTTTATTGTCCACTAACCACTCACTAATAAGTTCGAGATAACTATAAAGAATGAATTCACTTATTGAAATGTGTTTACCAGCTACCAGGATGCCAGTATCATCAGCATAAAGTAAAATTTTATTTTTAACCACAAATCCAGTTCAGTTCACAATACATGTTTGAAAACAAACAAAAACTAACAATGCGCACATATAGGCACTAAAGAATAGTTACTTAAGGTAGATATCTTTGCCCAATACTTGATAAAAAATACAAATGAAATAGTAAATATTTACACCTATGAGCTGAAAATGAGTTACATTTAAACAGACAGTGAATCTCATCCCCTTATCGATTTATATTACACAGATTCGATTCACGATGGCGATCTTCTATACTAAATTAACAACATTTTTTTTTCAATGGAGCACTTAAGTTACAAACAGGTTATTGGAATAGTTGCACATGAGGTTGAAGGTTATGACTGAAGTTAATGTCAATATCTTGCCAATTATCATAAGAATAATGTATCCAGTTTGTAAAACGGTATTAGAATATTAATCGGAATCTTTTTGTGGAAAAGGGTAAAAAAGCTTTAAGTTAACAACTTGTATTGGATTTGGAGTTACAAGAATTGGATTTGTAACTCTTTCACAAACTTTAACGCCGTGGCGGTTACATGCGTTGAAATGTGGACTTTTAAATGAACAACTCAAATATATTCTCGAAAAAACATTACGTTCAATATATATCATATTTATTGGATAATTGACATACCCGTTTTGTAACTTCCCCATGCATGCATGACAATACTTTGACATCCCACTTTAAATATTCTATTACAGCCTTTATAACTGGAATTATAACTGCATACTTTTCTTTGTAAACATCATGCTAACATTTCTATTATTTAATACCAATTCAATATAAATCACACATATATAGAGAGGATTGAGGAAAAGAATCACATGAATGTATCCCTTGAAAGTTTAAAAGATTAAGAATAAGATATTGTTTTACAGATCATATTTATATAAACTACTTAAATAAACTTAATTATCACGTTAAAAAAGACATGAACATCATATGCATACAAACAGAAATTTATAAAAAATATCATCTTCTACACTATCATCTTGTAGTCGTTCACCTTCTTCAACGTTATAACCTTGTATGAGTTTACATTCTCCAACGTCTTCCTGTGTGATTCTAACTTCTTCGACTGTATCATCTTGTATGAGTTCAGTATCTTCAACATTATGATCTTGTATAATTTCACCTTCTTCAACATTATCATCTGGAATGCTTTCACTTTCTTTGGCATTATCAACGTGTATAATGTCACCTTCTGTTGCTGTATGTATTGTGCTCAAATCAAACTCGGATGCTCTTTTCGTTTTCTTTATAAGAATTTTGATTGATTTTATAGGTTCAGTATATGTGTTATCATGAGCGTGATGATCAACATCATATGCGTCGGTAGGGTATATTTATTTATGAAAGTTGATCTCATGTATATGTGATTATGTACGGTATATGTATATATATATATATATATATATATCAAATGTTTGCTATAAAAGTGAACTTGTACGGTTAATTTATATATAATAGTGGTTCTTGTATATATGTGATTTGATACATATATATTTATATATGTGAGAAGTTCACGTATATATGTGAGTTGGTAAGATCTATATATATATATAGTTGGTGAGGTATATTTAGATTTGTGTGTCAGTGATTGTTTTGCACAAAATTACAGCCTCTTACAGGCTGCTTACCAATTTTAACAAGAGATGTGTTTGTCCGAAACACAATGCCCCCTTTAAAAGATATTCCTTCCCTTGTAAATATGATCTGTAACTGCCAAATGATAAATATAAATTATCTCCCTTTAAAGCTTGTTACTTCCCTTGGATTTTTTTACCTTTGACATTGAAGGATGACCTTGAACTTTCACCACTCAAAATGTGCAGCTCCATGAGATACACATGCAATGTCGAATATCAAATTGTTATCTTCAATATTGCAAAAGTTAAGGCCAATGTTAAAGATTTCGGACGAACGCACAGACCGACAGACTGACAGACGGACAGTTCAACTGCGTTATGCCACCCTACCGGGAGGCATAAAAAGGGAAACTCTTCCCTAAAAATCTTACCAAAATTTCCACACAAAAAAGAAGAACTGTTCCAATAAACTTAATCATTAGTTTATTGATTGTATTATACAGGGATATAATTATGTAACACTATTCCATAAATATTAAAATGTAGTTTAACATTCACTTATACACTTTTGGAATAATGTTACTGATTATCATATTTAATAATGTCTCATTTTCCCCATTGCATGGTTTAACCTGAATTTGTTTACAAATATTCAGAAGGCATAGTCTGTAAAATATGAAGCCAAAAAATCCCCCAAAAATTCAAGATACAAAGGGCCATAACTCCGTTATTAACAAATGGTGTACAATGCCATTTGGCGTGTATTATCCTCTTATGCACACACACACACACACACACATATATATTGACATGCATATTGTCATTCGATTCAAACAATTAACCGCTTGGATATAAATTGTTCAATCACTGAGCTAAATTGGAGTGGATGATAGTTATATGTATGTTTTAAGCGCTATATATTGAAAATGAAAAAACTTGCAATGTTAAAATACTTCAGTAATTTCAACAGATGGTTCAATCGACGGGTTTGATACAAAGCAGCTTTCTTCCGATAATCGGATTAACAAACTCTTGTGTAGGTTGAAGCCATCAAAAAGTTCGAATGGGACCATCGTTCCGTCTTTAGGCTGGAAAGATTGTACAAAAAAGACTCGTGGATTTGATGGATCTGATATTTGTACAAATAGTGCCGTCAACAACGAAAGTACCTCAAGATTGTTAGAATATGACGACGATTTTTACGAAGTAGTTGATTCTGTAGAATGCGATGATGTTGATCATCACGCTCATGATAACACATATACTGAACCTATAAAATCAATCAAAATTCTTATAAAGAAAACGAAAAGAGCATCCGAGTTTGATTTGAGCACAATACATACAGCAACAGAAGGTGACATTATACACGTTGATAATGCCAAAGAAAGTGAAAGCATTCCAGATGATAATGTTGAAGAAGGTGAAATTATACAAGATCATAATGTTGAAGATATTGAACTCATACAAGATGATACAGTCGAAGAAGTTAGAATCACACAGGAAGATGTTGGAGAATGTAAACTCATACAAGGTTATAACGTTGAAGAAGGTGAACGAATACAAGATGATAGTGTAGAAGATGGTGAAATCCTGCACGATGATAATCTCGCAGAAGGTGAAATAACAAACAAACCAGCGCCTGTAAAGCGTGATTGTGCAAGGGTTAAAACGCCTGTAAACCGTGACTGTGAAAGGTTTGGCACGATCTACGAAATAGAGGATGGTGAAATGTTTAGCGATGACGATCTGTGAACCTGGGTCTCAACGAGTTGTGTGATATCTAATGCTTGGTTGGTTATGAAATGCTTTTTCAGACGAATAATAATGATTGGTGTATGGTCATTTCAAAACTTCATTTGTGTTTGAAATTAATTGTTTTATATGATATTTTTTTTTATAAATTTCTGTTTGTATGCATATGATGTTCATGTCTTTTTTAACGTGATAATTAAGTTTATTTAAGTAGTTTATATAAATATGATCTGTAAAACAATATCTTATTCTTAATCTTTTAAACTTTCAAGGGATACATTCATGTGATTCTTTTCCTCAATCCTCTCTATATATGTGTGATTTATATTGAATTGGTATTAAATAATAGAAATGTTAGAATGATGTTTACAAAGAAAAGTATGCAGTTATAATTCCAGTTATAAAGGCTGTAATAGAATATTTAAAGTGGGATGTCAAAGTATTGTCATGCATGCATGGGGAAGTTACAAAACGGGTATGTCAATTATCCAATAAATATGATATATATTGAACGTAATGTTTTTTCGAGAATATATTTGAGTTGTTCATTTAAAAGTCCACATTTCAACGCATGTAACCGCCACGGCGTTAAAGTTTGTGAAAGAGTTACAAATCCAATTCTTGTAACTCCAAATCCAATACAAGTTGTTAACTTAAAGCTTTTTTACCCTTTTCCACAAAAAGATTCCGATTAATATTCTAATACCGTTTTACAAACTGGATACATTATTCCTATGATAATTGGCAAGATATTGACATTAACTTCAGTCATAACCTTCAACCTCATGTGCAACTATTCCAATAACCTGTTTGTAACTTAAGTGCTCCATTGAAAAAAAATGTTGTTAATTTAGTATAGAAGATCGCCATCGTGAATCGAATCTGTGTAATATAAATCGATAAGGGGATGAGATTCACTGTCTGTTTAAATGTAACTCATTTTCAGCTCATAGGTGTAAATATTTACTATTTCATTTGTATTTTTTATCAAGTATTGGGCAAAGATATCTACCTTAAGTAACTATTCTTTAGGGCCTATATGTGCGCATTGTTAGTTTTTGTTTGTTTTCAAACATGTATTGTGAACTGAACTGGATTTGTGGTTAAAAATAAAATTTTACTTTATGCTGATGATACTGGCATCCTGGTAGCTGGTAAACACATTTCAATAAGTGAATTCATTCTTTATAGTTATCTCGAACTTATTAGTGAGTGGTTAGTGGACAATAAACTGTCCCTTCATCTTGGTAAAACGGAGTCAATATTGTTTGGCTCAAAGCCCTATCTAAGGTCAAATTCTCAGTTAAATGTCCCTTGCAATGGTGTGTCAATTACTCCATCAAGTTCTGTTAAGTACCTAGGCTCTATAATGGACCAGTGCCTGTCTGGTGAAACCATTGCTAGGTCAATTATTACAAAGGCAAACTCCAGGTTAAAGTTTCTATACAGAGAAAAGTAAGTTCTTAACATTGCACACCAGAAAACTCCTTGTCATGTCCCTTATACAGTGCCACTTTGACTATGCCTGCTCCTTTTTGGTACCCTGGTCTTATTCAGTCACTTAAAAATAGGCTATAAACTACACAAAACAAGGTGATAAGGTTTGTTCGGAATATGCATAACAGATCCCATGTTGGTCAAGAACAGTTTTCTTATCTAGGTTGGCTGCCTGTTTCAAAAATAGTAGAACAGATCATACTATGTCATGTACATAAGGTTATAAATGGCCTTGCACATTTTAAGCAAGTGTCTAGCGTGCAAAATTGCTGTACTAGGTCCAATATGGTAGCTCAGTCAGAACCTAATCATTTTGCTGAAAATTTTACATTTGTAGATTCTGGTCGTTTTTCCAAACCAAGAGTAGGTTGTTTTGGTTCTAAAACATTTACAAATTATGGTATCAGTTTATGGAACAATCTTCCTCAGAACATCAGGGATGTAACTAAACCTAACCATTTCAATGGTGCCATCAAAAAACACTTTTTACAGTCTTTTTAGATTTTTATAGTACAATTTTCCGTATGTATTTATGTTCTTTTAAAAACTGTAATACCTTTTTAAGTCTTATGATCTTTATGATGCAATGATCTTATATTTATTCTCAAAGTTTTAGTGTGCTACAAAGTGTGTTTATTAACTACATATGCAGTGTGATATTTTCCTAAGCAACTTCTGTGAATTAATTAACATGTGATAATATTTGTTCAAAATTAATCAGTAATATACGTGATATATCAAACAGTAGATATGTGATAAATATAAATTATTAATTATCTAAAACATGTCTGTTTCATGGTTACTGCAACCAATATCAAGGACCACAGTGGAAATAAGTGAAAATCATTTTTCTCTTTTTTTTGTCATGTCTGCATTATGTAGTAACTATGTTATGTTCATATTTTCACCAAATAAAATAAGATCAACTGTGATAGGTTTTGAAACGTATGTGCCATTGTATAGGCTTTGAGCATTAAAAATACAATTTTGAAATCTTGACACAGTTGTTTTGACTTTATGTCGATTTTAAGCGAGAACTTTTTTGATAAGGTTAATTGTGGATAAAATTCTTTCATATGGGTCGAATCAGGCAAACCCGGATGATACAAAATTAGTTCGGTCATAGGACTGTATCACCTGTAATCACAACAGCGAAATTTCTAATAAGCTTTGATATTACATCAAGATCGACATGTTATAAACTGTCTGTGTATTATACATAGAAGCTTTTTACTTTAAACAGTAGTACTGCTGTTGGTTAATCGTAGCAGTTTATTGTTGCAGCGAACAAAATTTATGTAACAAGCGAACAACATCATACTTAACTAATGGAAAAAAAATACACGCCGATGAATAAAGCTGTTATAAAAATATGTAAAACTGAACGTTTTTACAAGTGATAATCGTTCTTAATTATAAGAGCATGCGTCGTTTTCGATAAAACAAATTTTTAAAACATATATTAATTGATGAAGGTGGTTGTAAAAAAAGAAATTAACATACAAGGAATTGTTATTTATCACAGACAAGTATTTATTTCAATAACAAAGTGAATATTTTACAACAATATTAAACAATATAATTACGTATTACACAACCGTATATTTAAAGTATAATTACATGTATGAAATCGAGATGTGAACCACCGATCAACCAGTGTGTTATCAGCTCATTTGGTTTTAAATTTGTATTGAATTTAACCAGAACAGAAACAACTAAACTAAGCGACAGCAATACAAAATATCATGGACATTGATATTAGGAAATACTTCAAATATGATATTTTTTTTGGAATATACATTTTTTCAGCGGCTAGTTGTCGTTGACTTACTTCCTAAATGATCACATATACTATATGTACTATACTTACTCTCTTAATATGATATTCACTTATAACATGTTATCACTTCAATGTTGACTAAATGTAATAACGGTGCCCACATAAAGCGAATGATACCAAATTATACGTTCATATGTATATTCACACCTACCATAGCTCGTACTACAATTTCGTTGTCAAATACTGTTTACTTATGCCGAATCGAGCGTTACACAAGTTCGGCTAAAAAAGAACTTTAAGCTCAGACAGGCAAAACAAAGTTTACGCGACATGTTTTAGTGCTACAAAAGTTATTCGACTTTTGCAGAGAATATCTCATGTTTCGACTGAATCCCATTCTTAGCACAATGTTTCTCGATAGCCTTTATAGGGCCCTCTCCAAGAAAAGAGCTTGGTGTTCTGAAGGAGCCGCCGATTCTGTCCCACAAGGTGAAAAACTGTCCATAGTTGCAATTGTAGAATAGATGATGGTTCGTATGGTGAGCCGAACCATTGATAAAGGGCTTTAAGGGGCCCGGGACCCTATAATCGCCGTCATGAATGGACACGGTCCAAACGTTAACAAACACGAACAGGCACAGATACAGGACTTTGTGAAGAGGGAACAAGAACGGATAGATATGGTAGGGACAACTCTGCAAGAACCCGTCCGCCCAGTGAAACGCGTGGCTGGCGTAGGGGGTGGGGATCTTTCACTTGTGGTGGTCCTTGTGAAGGTGTCTGTAGACGAGCTTGTGGTGCAGGAAACGGTGGATCCAGTAGATGCAGCCGTCCGTGAACGTGATAAACGTTACTATGGAAACCAGGATTCCTACATAACCTGAAAAGAAAAATTAAAAGGATATTGATAGTTTTCCACACACACCAAACAAAAACAAGCAACATTTTATTAAAAGCCACCTTACAAGTGTTACTTTTTTTCAGAAATAGGTTTAGGCTAAATATGAAACTCGGGTAAGGGATAAACAGAAAAAAAAGACTAAGGCAGTTTAAGAAAAGTACTTCGCACAGCCCAAGAAAGTAAAAGTATATTTCAAAAATGTAAATAATAAAGATTTAAATAAGGAAAACGCTGATTGAAAACAATTGAGATCGCCATGTCGTATTGTATATGTTGTCCGACTAGCGACCGAGAGGTCACGGGTTCCATCTTCAATGTGAGAGCTTACTTTGTATCCCCCCAATGACACCAAATACTGCTTCTACAGAGGAAATAAACTCGAGAGCGTTTCAATAAGCGGAAGGCTTTCTCGCTGCAATCGAGCTAAAATAAACAGGTTTACACTTATTATAACCATTTGTCTACATAACGTCTGCGGTCATACCGATGTAGGAGTCGACGTTGTCATACAGCTTGCCGTATCCCCGAACCTCCAGGGTGAAGAGTGTCACTGTGGGGACGGCCATCAAGGGCACGGACTTACACGTGTACACGATCTCCAATCGTACCTGGTCCTAGAATCAATAACATACTTAAGTCAATATCATGATTCAACTTTTAAATTTTTCTCAACTTTTTACAGCATATGTTTTTTAAGTTTTTAGTCCTAAAGTCAGAATAACAAATGACAATCGCTCTTGGAAAAAAGGGGGTTTAAAACATGTGCGTAAAAAGTCGTCCCATATTAGCCTTGGCAGTATATACAGGCTAGTGAGGGACAATACTTACCGCCTTGACTAGATGCTCACTAATAAGAGACTTGATTTAAATGAGAAAATAAAAGCGGAACGTTTCGTCTCTGATTAGCCTGTGCGGACTGTACACGCTAATCTGGGACGATACGATACGCACATCAGGAAGCAGACTTTTCCTTGGCGCGGTTCATTAATATGAGAGTGTTTATGGTGTAGAGAATAACGAGTACATATAATGGTCATGTAAAGATATGAGAGTGTTTATGGTGTAGAGAATAACGAGTACATATAATCGTCATGTAAAGATATGAGAGTGTTTATGGTGTAGAGAATAACGAGTACATATAATCGTCATGTAAAGATATGAGAGTGTTAATGGTGTAGAGAATAACGAGTACATATAATGGTCATGTAAAGATATGAGAGTGTTAATGGTGTAGAGAATAACGAGTACATATAATGGTCATGTAAAGATATGAGAGTGTTTATGGTGTGGAGAATAACGAGTACATATAATCGTCATGTAAAGATATAAGAGTGTTTATGGTGTAGAGAATAACGAGTATATATAATGGTCATGTAAAGATATGATAGTGTTTATGGTGTAGAGAATAACGAGTACATATAATGGTCATGTAAAGTCAGGACGTGACGACCGCTGATATAATTCAATTGTTGGTAACCAGCAAATACAAAAACATTAAAATTTATAGAACTTGAATTATTTATATACGCCGTTTGCTACGGGCGAAACGATAACATTTCCACCTGAAATCGAAACAAGAGGGAACCGACACTAAAGTTATTATGTATGCCCTGTATGGGAAAGAACACGGTAACAACACTATTTAAATTCGAACCCATGATAGTTACTTAATCTTCATAATTTTGTACTACATTCAATTATTTGACGGTTGCCAGATACTTTTTGACACTGGTGCTGGCAATCATAGAAAACTATTTGACATGAATGCAGTTACTACGTGATTAGCTGAAGAGTTCAGATTAGCACTTTTAGGTATACATACATACTGTGGTAGTGACACAACAAGCGCTTTCAAAGGAAAGGGGCATATAAAACCTATTACGTTGATGGAAAAAAGGCCACGAACCGATGCTCCAATGGCTGCTTTAAGGAAATACATGGACAGTTGCAGACGAAGTAGTGGGTGAATGAGATATATTCACGTGTGTCATGTATGGAAATGCTAGAATCGACTAAATTGCGTTTTCTGAAAATAAAGGAGGTCTGTGATAATAGCCCAAATGCGTCAAAGAATGTAGACTTCTCTGTGTTACCTCCCTGTAAGCAATGTCTCCTGCAACACATCTGTAGCGTGAATTATCAAGTTGGCATATGTCAAAGGTCACACATACCCTATCCAGATATATCACTTGCAAAGGAGGGACATGGATGGACCAAAAACACTGATACAGGCCTGATTGAACCTCTTTGGATTGATTGAGATATACTCCCGCCTCACATTATTGATGTATTTGAGGACATGGCAAATGTGCTCGAAGATAATCCCACTGATGAAAGTGATACTGAAACGCAAAGAGTTGGCGATGAAGACTTTTCAACAGTATAATTAAATTAAAAGAACACGTAAAAGCAGCAATAAGCAACTAAATATCTAATAGGAAGAGATTATGTTATTTTCCTTGTTTTTAATATTTACCCCACCCACTTTTCGGGGCGTGTTAGATCTATTTAGCTTCAATAAATGTCCTTTTTATCGCTCTTTTCGAATGTCTGCAAGTAGTGGCTTATGCGCACATTCACATATTTACTGCAAACAATCTGTTCTTAAAATATTTCAGTCAATATAGTGATATTTTTCTATTTTTCCCGATTGTGTTAGTTTCTTATTAATATTCATGAATATGCAAATGAGATAAATGTATAATTTTGTTTTTAAAATAAAGCACAATGTGTTGCCTTTGTTTAAACGCTAATTTGTTTGTATTACGATAAGATGTAATATAATAATGATGTGATATAGTCGCCCTGGTCCGTTTTCCAATTTTGAGTGGCGGTTGCCATGGAAACTGGTTGATATGAACACTTTCAATTGAGTTTATCTTTGAGGACAAGTGACAAAATTTACTTACTTGAGTTACTGAACAACTTGGTATAGGTGAAAATTAATCCCATGGAGACCCCTATTAGGAAATGGCCTATAGAGGTCCTTTTGCATTTTTCTACGGTAAGATGACCTCGGTATTCATATTTTACGGCATGTGATAAAACAGTTTCATTCAATATGTGACCCAATCCGTTTCTGAGAAACCGTGGACGACTTTTAAGCTTTGATAATGCGATCCTTCGGTTTCCATCGCGATCCTTGTGTGTTCTGCGTTGCCGAAAAAATATGAAGACGTAATTCCGTTTTGCTAGACTGTAATGTTACAAGTGCCTAGAACAAAAGTACATCAACCCAACCAAAACATAACTAGAAGTGGCGCGGCAGAGGCCGACACGTATCCCCACGCCGTACAGATGTTATATTAAAAGGCATTTTTGGGTGGGCAAGGCCTATGTGGGTTGGCCCCGGGTTGGGTAATGTGGCCATGGATGGTCGAGATAGACAGTGTTGTCATAAGAGAGTTTCAGCATCAATTTGAAGTCAATTTTTGAATAACTGAAGAAGTTTTGTTAAAACAAAATTTAAGGTACGAAAAAAAAATTGAGTACAAAAGAGGATTTGAGTAAGAAAAATTATTTGGGTACGAACAAACAATTGGGTACGAAAAAAATTTGGCAACGAAAAAAAAATGGGTACGAAAAAAATGGCCCTGTGGTGGGTAATGTGGACATAGATGGTCGATATATACCGAGTTGTCATAAGAGATGTTCAGTATTTATTTGAAGTCAATTGGTGAATTAATGTAGAAGTTATGTTAAAACAAAATTTTGGATAGACGTGGTAGGCCACTATCTCCTCCTACACTTTTAGCACTAGAACCTTGAAACTTACACAAATAGTAGCTATTAGCATATGTGCGACGTTGCACTTTTAAGAATTTTGATCTGATCCCTAGGTCAAAAAATATAATCATGTGCGTCGCATGTTGTTAGTAAAATGAGGTTTTTTTAACCATTTTACCCATTTATTTACCCATAACTTTTGACACAGGAGTCCGATCAAAATTCCGTCGCCGTCACCGTCGCACATATGCTCATAACTACCATGTGTGTAAGTTTCAAGGTTCTAGTATTAATAGTGTAGGAAGAGATAGTGGCCGAACGGACGGACAGAAATATGAAGATCAATACAATGTCCCCACGCTTTTAAAAGCGTGGGAATAATAACAATACTAGTAACAATAATAGTAACAATACTTATTTTTTTTTTAATTTTATACGTAGTAATCATCATAATCATATAAGGTTAACGTTTTACAATTACAATACATGTATAGAAACTAAGACGTAATAAAATGGCATTAGAAAAAATAAAAAACAGTAATGAATCGCAGTACTCTCAATGCCATTATTTCCCATTTTAAATACAATTTGCTTAATCAATATTTATTGTTGCGTTTCATCATATTTCGATGCACGGCATTTAAAGCGCACGATGCAAACAATTGAATCTTTAAGCAAATGCTACAGTTAGTGAACTCTGCATGCCTTTAGTGGTATAAAATAGTCTTAATTATTCTTAGAATGTACAAACATATACAAATAAAACGTTATTTTAGTGACAGCATGAAATAAAAGATTGAAACTGTTAATCAAAATCTAAAAAATAACAGTTTGCAATTGTTCATTTGCTTGTGTCCACATTACAACAAACTTCACAATAAACACTGCATACGGATTCATGACCTTTTGTACAAGTACTGATCCCCTCCATTTTTGTTGCACTAAGAGAACGCTTAATTAATCCATAAATCCATCATCAGTCCGCGTTTCTGCGAACATGGATTGGAACCGTTACTATTTTTGAGTTTTTGTTTGGCGTTTTTTCGGCCGTTTTTAGGGAATGTCAACATTCTTCATATCGTCATTTTTGCAGCAATAGCCAAATGTTAGAAGTGTATTGTAGGCATAACGCGTTATGATGCTATAAAGAAAACATGGCAGTTAAAAAATCATTCAACACTGTGTCATTGATTACTCACTGTTTACAAGGTTCTGAGCACATTTTGATAAAAAATATTATTACACGGTAGCCGCTTTTGTCGTTGTATTTAAAAACATTACATTTTCAATTGAATGCAAACTCTTATAAAAACAGTATGCTTGCAAAAGCTGCCAATAATAAAAAGTGATGATATTCTGGACATGCCACTATTTTATAATCATAATTTTAAACTGAACAACAGTCATATTCATATGACAAGTTTATATGAAAGAGGTATCCGTTTTGTTAGAGACATAATGATAGAAAGTGATTGTTTTATTTCCTAAGAATCTCTGGAATTACTTCTAGGAACACATGTTAATTCCCTATTATACCAAGGATTAAACAGCATTATAAGAAGACACATTGTAAATTTTCATAACGAGTCAAATTTAAACAATAAAACCCAAGGGCCTGTATTGCCGACTTATATAAAGAAAATAGTAACCAGTCCTAAAGAAGATAAACATATTTATAAAATATTAATTCAAAATAGTGATATTCCAACTATTCAAACAAAATGGAATTTAGAACTCGAACATATTGTGAAAAGAAGAGGCAAATAAACAATGCCAACAAACATTGCTTCCAGACATGAACGCTAGATTTTTGTTTACTACAAATGATGTAACGTCACAGATAAATATATAGCGTTATAATAACTTACAAGATAAGTATTGATGCAAAGCATCAAAGGGCGTCGGGAATTTCAGTGTAAAAGGCACTCAATGAAGTTACATGGAACGATTTTTTTGTAAATATAAATATATTGGCCGATTATTTTAAACAAAATAGAAAAAGATACTGGTATAACCATTATCTATGATTTTGTGTTATAACCCCATAATAACCATTATCTATGATGTTGTGTTATAACCCCCAAATAACCATTATCTATGATTTTGTGTTGTAACCCCCAATTATTCCATAGTTCATTTATCAACATTGGTTTCCTTTTTTTACTGGAATCCGTGTGCAATTTTCATTAATGGAACAGAACTGTGTAGGTTTAACAAAATCTGCTTCATCTCACAAAATGCGCATTGATAGTGTCACCTAAAAAAGTACATACCAAAGGGTTCATACCACCTGGAAAGTAATACATGTCGCGCTTCGTGCTAATTAGCGAACGGAAAAAGTATCACAAAATGCGCATTGACAGTGTCACCTAAAAAAGTCCATACCAAAGGGTCCATACCATGGATAATAATACGTGTCGCGCTTCGCGATCTATATGTGGTTCTTAAAAAAAACTCCGAGGAATACTTGACTCTAGGGAAACGGGTTGCTGGGACACAGCTCCTCCTTGATAAGCGGCTGCTTCCTTTATAACAACTGATTGTTACAATCAATAATACGTGTCGCGCTTCGCGCTCTATATGTGGTAGGGATAGTACAAAGGGCCTATGATATACAACCATAAACAGCAACAAAAATACATGCATAAAAGATGTGTTGTTTGCATTTATTTGTTAATATAAAAACACGTGTATTTTTTTATAAGATATTTAAGTGATGTAAGAAATTTTAATGAACGTTGTCACCACGCGGCATCCATTAATTTTAATAAAAATGTAATGTTTAAGTTTTAATGTGTTTACGAACCCCCTCCCCCCCCCCCCACCCTCTCAGACATATATTTCATGGGCATAATAAAAACAAAAAAATGGTTAAAATAAAACAGCATATTTATTTAAACTAAATGTCTACATCAAAACAAAAAAGTTAACATAAAACACAAATAAGATAATTTGATTCTACAGGGGCTCGAACCTTGGACCTCTCAAATGTGAAGCGAGCGTGTAATCACTACACTAAGGAACCGCTTGCAAAAATCACCTTCTAACTATATATGTGGCTGGGAACGAGATTTTGACCAATCTGGTCAAACAAATGACTTTTTTAGTTAGGCATATATTATGAAAGTGCTACATCTGACAAATCAAAATCTTTAATCTGAGCATCAAATTCCTAACAAGAGGCCCATGAGGGCCTGAATCGTTCTACTGCTATGAACCCTGTGCAAGTGGAAATAATAAGATGGAAACTGTGTACTTAAACGCGCAAACAAGGAGTATTTTCTCGAATTCAAGGAGAGATTGTTGTGTACTTATTTCTCCGATACTGCTCATATTTGATAGGGTCCAAGTCCTCATTGATATAAAGATACTGTGCAAATTTGGAAATAATCGGATGAAAACTGTGGAATTCATTGCGTAAACAAGCGGGATTTATAATTTTTCTCATATTCAAGGGGAATTCATTCTGGACTTAATGCTTCGATATTGCTTTTTTTAAAACAAGGGTTGTTTGTAAAACATGCATGCCCCCCATATGGGCTGTCAGTTGTAGTGGCAGCCATTGTGTGACCTTAACCTTTGACCTAGTGACCTGAAAATAAATAGGGGTCATCTGCCGGTCATTATCAATGCACCTATAAAGTTTCATGATCATAGGCCTAATTGTTCTTGAGTTATTATCAGGTAACCATTTTACTGTTTTGAGTCACTGTGACCTTTGACCTTTGACCTGAAAATTAATAGGGGTCATCTGCCAGTCATGATCAACGTACCTATGAAGTTTCATTATCCTAGGTGTAAGCATTCTTGAGTTATCATCCAGAAACCATTTTACTATTTTGAGTCACTGTAACCTTGACCTTTGACCTAGTGACCTGAAAATCAATAGGGGTCATCTGCCAGTCATGATCAATCTTCCTATGAAGTTTCATGATCCTAGGCGTAAGCATTCTTGAGTTATCATCCGGAAACCATTTTACTGTTTCAAGTCACTGTGACCTTGACCTTTGACCTAGTGACCTGAAAATCAATAGGGGTTATCTGCCAGTCATGATCAATGTGCATATGAAGTTTCATGATCCTAGGCGTAAGCATTCTTGAGTTATCATCTGGAAACCATTTTACTGTTTCGAGTCACTGTGACCTTGACCTTTGACCTAGTGACCTGAAAATCAATAGGGGTCATCTGCCAGTCATGATCAATATACCTATGAAGTTTCATGATCCTAGGCATCAGCATTTTTGAGTTATCATCCGGAAACCATTTTACTATTTCGAGTCACTGTGACCTTGACTTGTGACCTAGTGACCTGAAATCAATAGGATTCGAGTCCTCATTAATATCAAGACACTGAGCAAGTTTGAAAAGAATCGGATAAAAACTGTGGACTTAATCGCGTAAACAAGAAAAAGTCTAACGCACGGACGGACAAAAACCACGCCATCCCATTAACTATTCTGGCCTTTTGCCAGTAGAGCTAAAAATGACGAAGTTATGTCATTTTTTATGTGTCATGTCATAAACGCCAAATAGCGTCATTTTTAATGAAATGACGTCTTAATAGACTGATCCCGGAAAAGCACGAGTTAAAAAAAACACTAATCACCCCTGTACAAACAACGCTGGTCCATTATATCAACCAACGATAGCTTCCTTTAAATAATAACGGTTGATAAGGTGTGTGATTTTGCAAGGATTATAAATGGGTCATGTTTATTTGTACCAGCAGATCAGTGGGTTTTTCCAAAAAGTTGCTTTTTCCGGGATACATATATTCAATAAGTATCAGTACATGTTATGTTGATCAGTTCGTGCTGATAATAACTCCATTATTCGCATATGTCGATGAACATAATTGATTAAAAAATACAGAATTAATTGTAGTATGATAAATCATAAATCCTCGTGGTTGCCATGGAAACAAAAATGTTCTTTTTTCATATTTATTACCCTTTTAAAGAATTTAAGACAAAATCATAACAGCAAAATAAAAAAAAAACGCCCTAGACAGATATGGAACATCATAAATATGGATGTTTTGTTAAAAACAGAGAATTATGTATTTAAAAAAACATGTATTATGTTACAGGATGGACAAGAGTTTATGCTTTTGATAATGCAGTCATGTCAAGGATGAGATTAGCATGAAACCAGCAAAGTTCATCGTTGTCTTCAACACTATGGTGACAACAATTAATACATGTATGATAAAGAAATAAATAAGCATTATACTTTTATTATTTGTATTTTTTTTAAATTTAGAACATTGACTATTTTCTGTTCTATGTGCATGTCTGGCAGACATGGCGAAAGACTGTCACAATTTACAGGCCAGACTGGCCTATGAGGAAAAATAATTTACATGCAAGTTGTTAATTTCACATGCCTCAATTTTAAGTGTTTTATCCTGGAGGGACATTGCATAGTAAATTCAAAAAGGGAATGTTAACTCTTTCAGTACTGGAACCGAATTTTGAAGGCCATTGCAAACAGTTCCAAACTGTTTGCTATTCTGATAGTATACTTTGAAAAAAATAATGATGTATTAAAGACAGATTTCAGAGAGAATTATGTACGAAACACGAATATTTTCAACTAGATGATATAAATTTGTTAATAATTTGTTATGCTATTTTCGCAAAGATCAATTTTAAAAAGAAAAATAAAATGATGAAGATTGACAAATATTGCGTGTTATATTAAATATAATTTCAATAAATTGTGGACAAATATGTTGTCTCCATTGTGTATGTATTATTGATGTGTTAGTAGAAGGTTGCTTATAAGTAATCAGTTATTTATATATTTTTATCATTGCAGATCTTCGAAAATGCATTTTGCCAATCCTGGTGCAACCTGAGCTTATCAAGTTTACATCTTACTGTCAGTTTGGGCATTGTGTACATGATACAATGGACAATATATTGTGTTGTGATTGACTGTTTTTTTTAACAGATAAAGTGTTTTATTCCAGACTTAACATGTCATTTTTCATCAAGGAGTAACAAAATTACAATTTTATTGATATGCATGAATTTGTAGTACATAATATCAACAATTTGTATCTTATGTTGTTATTTTTAACAGTCTGGCATCCATAAGTACACATATTAAGCATGTTAAGTATGTTTAGGGAATATAATGTATACATTTTTGTTGTTTCTGCAAACTAACTCAGATACATGAAAATCTGTTTTATGATTAATGATGAAAAACTCACTCATAGTGATCTCACTATAAAATTTTCTGTCCAGTATAATAAATAAATTGTATTGTATGCCTGGTATGTGTTCTAAAAATAAAAAAATGTCTGGCAGTATAGATGCACAACACAAATTGTATCATGATTTATTTTAGTTTCACATTTGTAGCTATACAAACTGTTCAATTTCTGTACACACCTATTTCAAGAAAATGTGCAAACATTTTTTTTTAATTATAAACATATTTATGATGTTCCATATCTGTCTAGGGCATTTTTTTTATTTTGCTGTTATGATTTTGTCTTAAATTCTTTAAAAGGGTAATAAATATGAAAAAAGAACATTTTTGTTTCCATGGCAACCACGAGGATTTATGATTTATCATACTACAATTAATTCTGTATTTTTTAATCAATTATGTTCATCGACATATGCGAATAATGGAGTTATTATCAGCACGAACTGGTCAACATAACATGTACTGATACTTATTGAATATATGTATCCCGGAAAAAGCAACTTTTTGGAAAAACCCACTGATCTGCTGGTACAAATAAACATGACCCATTTATAATCCTTGCAAAATCACACACCTTATCAACCGTTATTATTTAAAGGAAGCTATCGTTGGTTGATATAATGGACCAGCGTTGTTTGTACAGGGGTGATAAGTGTTTTTTTTTAACTCGTGCTTTTCCGGGATCAGTCTATTAAGACGTCATTTCATTAAAAATGACGCTATTTGGCGTTTATGACATGACACATAAAAAATGACATAACTTCGTCATATTTAGCTCTACTGGCAAAAGGCCAGAAGAGTTTATGGGATGGCGTGGTTTTTGTCCGTCCGTGCGTTAGACTTTTTCTTGTTTACGCGATTAAGTCCACAGTTTTTATCCGATTCTTTTCAAACTTGCTCAGTGTCTTGATATTAATGAGGACTCGAATCCTATTGATTTCAGGTCACTAGGTCACAAGTCAAGGTCACAGTGACTCGAAATAGTAAAATGGTTTCCGGATGATAACTCAAAAATGCTGATGCCTAGGATCATGAGCTTCATAGGTATATTGATCATGACTGGCAGATGACCCCTATTGATTTTCAGGTCACTAGGTCAAAGGTCAAGGTCACAGTGACTCGAAACAGTAAAATGGTTTCCAGATGATAACTCAAGAATGCTTACGTCTAGGATCATGAAACTTCATATGCACATTGATCATGACTGGCAGATAACCCCTATTGATTTTCAGGTCACTAGGTCAAAGGTCAAGGTCACAGTGACTTGAAACAGTAAAATGGTTTCCGGATGATAACTCAAGAATGCTTACGCCTAGGATCATGAAACTTCATAGGAAGATTGATCATGACTGGCAGATGACCCCTATTGATTTTCAGGTCACTAGGTCAAAGGTCAAGGTTACAGTGACTCAAAATAGTAAAATGGTTTCTGGATGATAACTCAAGAATGCTTACACCTAGGATAATGAAACTTCATAGGTACATTGATCATGACTGGCAGATGACCCCTATTAATTTTCAGGTCAAAGGTCAAAGGTCACAGTGACTCAAAACAGTAAAATTGTTACCTGATAATAACTCAAGAACAATTAGGCCTATGATCATGAAACTTTATAGGTGCATTGATAATGACCGGCAGATGATCCCTATTTATTTTCAGGTCACTAGGTCAAAGATCAAGGTCACACAATGGCTGCCACTACAACTGACAGCCCATATGGGGGGGGGGCATGCATGTTTTACAAACAACCCTTGTTTAAAAAAAGCATTATCGAAGCATTAAGTCCAGAATGAATTCCCCTTGAATATGAGAAAAATTATAAATCCCGCTTGTTTACGCAATGAATTCCACAGTTTTCATCCGATTATTTCCAAATTTGCACAGTATCTTTATATCAATGAGGACTTGGACCCTATTAAATATGAGCAGTATCGGAGAAATAAGTACACAACAATCTCTCCTTGAATTCGAGAAAATACTCCTTGTTTGCGCGTTTAAGTACACAGTTTCCATCTTATTATTTCCAAACTTGCACAGGGTTCATAGCAGTAGAACGATTCAGGCCCTCATGGGCCTCTTGTTAGGAATTTGATGCTAAGATTAAAGATTTTGATTTGTCAGATGTAGCACTTTCATAATATATGCCTAACTAAAAAAGTCATTTGTTTGACCAGATTGGTTAAAATCTCGTTCCCAGCCACATATATAGTTAGAAGGTGATTTTTCAAGCGGTTCCGTAGTGTAGTGATTACACGCTCGCTTCACATTTGAGAGGTCCAAGGTTCGAGCCCCTGTAGAATCAAATTATCTTATTTGTGTTTTATGTTAACTTTTTTGTTTTGATGTAGACATTTTAGTTTAAATAAATATGCTGTTTTATTTTAACCATTTTTTTGTTTTTATTATGCCCATGAAATATATGTCTGAGAGGGTGGGGGGGGGAGGGGGTTCGTAAACACATTAAAACTTAAACATTACATTTTTATTAAAATTAATGGATGCCGCGTGGTGACAACGTTAATTAAAATTTCTTACATCACTTAAATATCTTATAAAAAATACACGTGTTTTTATATTAACAAATAAATGCAAACAACACATCTTTTATGCATGTATTTTTGTTGTTGTTTATGGTTGTATATCATAGGCCCTTTGTACTATCCCTACCACATATAGAGCGCGAAGCGCGACACGTATTATTGATTGTAACAATCAGTTGTTATAAAGGAAGCAGCCGCTTATCAAGGAGGAGCTGTGTCACAGCAACCCGTTTCCCTAGAGTCAAGCATTCCTCGGAGTTTTTTTTAAGAACCACATACAGAGCGCGAAGCGCGACACGTATTATTATCCATGGTATGGACCCTTTGGTATGGACTTTTTTAGGTGACACTGTCAATGCGCATTTTGTGACACTTTTTCCGTTCGTTAATAAGCGCGAAGCGCGACATGTATTACTTTCCAGGTGGTATGAACCCTTTGGTATGTACTTTTTTAGGTGACACTATCAATGCGCATTTTGTGAGATGAAGCAGATTTTTGGTAAACCTACACAGTTCTGTTCCATTAATGAAAATTGCACACGGATTCCAGTAAAAAAAGGAAACCAATGTTGATAAATGAACTATGGAATAATTGGGGGTTACAACACAAAATCATAGATAATGGTTATTTGGGGGTTATAACACAACATCATAGATAATGGTTATTATGGGGTTATAACACAAAATCATAGATAATGGTTATACCAGTATCTTTTTCTATTTTGTTTAAAATAATCGGCCAATATATTTATATTTACAAAAAAATCGTTCCATGTAACTTCATTGAGTGCCTTTTACACTGAAATTCCCGACGCCCTTTGATGCTTTGCATCAATACTTATCTTGTAAGTTATTATAACGCTATATATTTATCTGTGACGTTACATCATTTGTAGTAAACAAAAATCTAGCGTTCATGTCTGGAAGCAATGTTTGTTGGCATTGTTTATTTGCCTCTTCTTTTCACAATATGTTCGAGTTCTAAATTCCATTTTGTTTGAATAGTTGGAATATTACTATTTTGAATTAATATTTTATAAATATGTTTATCTTCTTTAGGACTGGTTACTATTTTCTTTATATAAGTCGGCAATACAGGCCCTTGGGTTTTATTGTTTAAATTTGACTCGTTATGAAAATTTACAATGTATCTTCTTATAATGCTGTTTAATCCTTGGTATAATAGGGAATTAACATGTGTTCCTAGAAGTAATTCCAGAGATTCTTAGGAAATAAAACAATCACTTTCTATCATTATGTCTCTAACAAAACGGATACCTCTTTCATATAAACTTTTCATATGAATATGACTGTTGTTCAGTTTAAAATTATGATTATAAAATAGTGGCATGTCCAGAATATCATCACTTTTTATTATTGGCAGCTTTTACAAGCATACTGTTTTTATAAGAGTTTGCATTCAATTGAAAATGTAATGTTTTTAAATACAACGACAAAAGCGGCTACCGTGTAATAATATTTTTTATCAAAATGTGCTCAGAACCTTGTAAACAGTGAGTAATCAATGACACAGTGTTGAATGATTTTTTAACTGCCATGTTTTCTTTATAGCATCATAACGCGTTATGCCTACAATACACTTCTAACATTTGGCTATTGCTGCAAAAATGACGATATGAAGAATGTTGACATTCCCTAAAAACGGCCGAAAAAACGCCAAACAAAAACTCAAAAATAGTAACGGTTCCAATCCATGTTCGCAGAAACGCGGACTGATGATGGATTTATGGATTAATTAAGCGTTCTCTTAGTGCAACAAAAATGGAGGGGATCAGTACTTGTACAAAAGGTCATGAATCCGCATGCAGTGTTTATTGTGAAGTTTGTTGTAATGTGGACACAAGCAAATGAACAATTGCAAACTGTTATTTTTTAGATTTTGATTAACAGTTTCAATCTTTTATTTCATGCTGTCACTAAAATAACGTTTTATTTGTATATGTTTGTACATTCTAAGAATAATTAAGACTATTTTATACCACTAAAGGCATGCAGAGTTCACTAACTGTAGCATTTGCTTAAAGATTCAATTGTTTGCATCGTGCGCTTTAAATGCCGTGCATCAAAATATGATGAAACGCAACAATAAATATTGATTAAGCAAATTGTATTTAAAATGGGAAATAATGGCATTGAGAGTACTGCGATTCATTACTGTTTTTTTATTTTTTCTAATGCCATTTTATTACGTCTTAGTTTCTATACATGTATTGTAATTGTAAAACGTTAACCTTATATGATTATGATGATTACTACGTATAAAATTTAAAAAAATAAGTATTGTTACTATTATTGTTACTAGTATTGTTATTATTCCCACGCTTTTAAAAGCGTGGGGACATTGTATTGATCTTCATATTTCTGTCCGTCCGTTCGGCCACTATCTCTTCCTACACTATTAATACTAGAACCTTGAAACTTACACACATGGTAGTTATGAGCATATGTGCGACGGTGACGGCGACGGAATTTTGATCGGACTCCTGTGTCAAAAGTTATGGGTAAATAAATGGGTAAAATGGTTAAAAAAACTCATTTTACTAACAATATGCGACGCACATGATTATATTTTTTGACCTAGGGATCAGATCAAAATTCTTAAAAGTGCAACGTCGCACATATGCTAATAGCTACTATTTGTGTAAGTTTCAAGGTTCTAGTGCTAAAAGTGTAGGAGGAGATAGTGGCCTACCACGTCTATCCAAAATTTTGTTTTAACATAACTTCTACATTAATTCACCAATTGACTTCAAATAAATACTGAACATCTCTTATGACAACTCGGTATATATCGACCATCTATGTCCACATTACCCACCACAGGGCCATTTTTTTCGTACCCATTTTTTTTTCGTTGCCAAATTTTTTTCGTACCCAATTGTTTGTTCGTACCCAAATAATTTTTCTTACTCAAATCCTCTTTTGTACTCAATTTTTTTTTCGTACCTTAAATTTTGTTTTAACAAAACTTCTTCAGTTATTCAAAAATTGACTTCAAATTGATGCTGAAACTCTCTTATGACAACACTGTCTATCTCGACCATCCATGGCCACATTACCCAACCCGGGGCCAACCCACATAGGCCTTGCCCACCCAAAAATGCCTTTTAATATAACATCTGTACGGCGTGGGGATACGTGTCGGCCTCTGCCGCGCCACTTCTAGTTATGTTTTGGTTGGGTTGATGTACTTTTGTTCTAGGCACTTGTAACATTACAGTCTAGCAAAACGGAATTACGTCTTCATATTTTTTCGGCAACGCAGAACACACAAGGATCGCGATGGAAACCGAAGGATCGCATTATCAAAGCTTAAAAGTCGTCCACGGTTTCTCAGAAACGGATTGGGTCACATATTGAATGAAACTGTTTTATCACATGCCGTAAAATATGAATACCGAGGTCATCTTACCGTAGAAAAATGCAAAAGGACCTCTATAGGCCATTTCCTAATAGGGGTCTCCATGGGATTAATTTTCACCTATACCAAGTTGTTCAGTAACTCAAGTAAGTAAATTTTGTCACTTGTCCTCAAAGATAAACTCAATTGAAAGTGTTCATATCAACCAGTTTCCATGGCAACCGCCACTCAAAATTGGAAAACGGACCAGGGCGACTATATCACATCATTATTATATTACATCTTATCGTAATACAAACAAATTAGCGTTTAAACAAAGGCAACACATTGTGCTTTATTTTAAAAACAAAATTATACATTTATCTCATTTGCATATTCATGAATATTAATAAGAAACTAACACAATCGGGAAAAATAGAAAAATATCACTATATTGACTGAAATATTTTAAGAACAGATTGTTTGCAGTAAATATGTGAATGTGCGCATAAGCCACTACTTGCAGACATTCGAAAAGAGCGATAAAAAGGACATTTATTGAAGCTAAATAGATCTAACACGCCCCGAAAAGTGGGTGGGGTAAATATTAAAAACAAGGAAAATAACATAATCTCTTCCTATTAGATATTTAGTTGCTCATTGCTGCTTTTACGTGTTCTTTTAATTTAATTATACTGTTGAAAAGTCTTCATCGCCAACTCTTTGCGTTTCAGTATCACTTTCATCAGTGGGATTATCTTCGAGCACATTTGCCATGTCCTCAAATACATCAATAATGTGAGGCGGGAGTATATCTCAATCAATCCAAAGAGGTTCAATCAGGCCTGTATCAGTGTTTTTGGTCCATCCATGTCCCTCCTTTGCAAGTGATATATCTGGATAGGGTATGTGTGACCTTTGACATATGCCAACTTGATAATTCACGCTACAGATGTGTTGCAGGAGACATTGCTTACAGGGAGGTAACACAGAGAAGTCTACATTCTTTGACGCATTTGGGCTATTATCACAGACCTCCTTTATTTTCAGAAAACGCAATTTAGTCGATTCTAGCATTTCCATACATGACACACGTGAATATATCTCATTCACCCACTACTTCGTCTGCAACTGTCCATGTATTTCCTTAAAGCAGCCATTGGAGCATCGGTTCGTGGCCTTTTTTCCATCAACGTAATAGGTTTTATATGCCCCTTTCCTTTGAAAGCGCTTGTTGTGTCACTACCACAGTATGTATGTATACCTAAAAGTGCTAATCTGAACTCTTCAGCTAATCACGTAGTAACTGCATTCATGTCAAATAGTTTTCTATGATTGCCAGCACCAGTGTCAAAAAGTATCTGGCAACCGTCAAATAATTGAATGTAGTACAAAATTATGAAGATTAAGTAACTATCATGGGTTCGAATTTAAATAGTGTTGTTACCGTGTTCTTTCCCATACAGGGCATACATAATAACTTTAGTGTCGATTCCCTCTTGTTTCGATTTCAGGTCTTCAATACGTGTCTTTTCAGTGGTTTCTCCATCCCTTGTTGTGAACTGAAAGACTTCTCCTTTACAAACCATAATCACATTCCTGCCCTCTACTTTATTTGCATATTCATCGCTCTCCCATGACTTGCACATGATCTTCCCAAGTTGTTGCTTGTTATCATCAAGGGTCTGTCAAAGAAATGGAAAGGAAACGTCGCAGGCGTGGAAAAAAACTTCTGGTCAAAGGCGAAAACACCAAAAATAAACCCGGCAGATTAGAAAAATTTCCTCACAAATTTCGTACCCAATTTTTTTTCCTACCCAAATTTTGTTACGTATCAAACTTTTATTTCGTACCAAAATTTATTTTTTGCATAATTTGTTCGCACCCAAATGTTTTTCGTACCCATTTTCTTTCGTACCAAAATTTGTTTTCGTACCTAATTTTTTTTTCGTACTCAATTTTTTTTTCGTACCAACATTTTTTTCGTTCCCAATTTTGTTTCGTTCCAAAATTTTGTGTTCGTACCCATTTTTTTTTTCGTACCAACATTTTTTTCGTTCCCAATTTTGTTTCGTTCTCAAATTTTGTTTTCGTACCCAATTTTGTTTTCGTACCCAATTTTTTTTCGTTTTTTTGGGGGGTATAATTTTTTCGTAACCAAAATGTTCGTACCCAATTTTTTTGGTACCCAAAATTTTGTTTTAACATAACTTCTTCGTTTATTCACCACTTGACTGTAAATTAATACTGCACATCTCTTATGACAACACGGTCTATCTCGTCCACATTACCCATCCCCCGGGGCCCCACCAACATAGGCCTTGCCCACCCAAAAGTGCCTTTTAATGTAACATCTATGCGGCGTGGGGATACGCGTCGGCCTCTGCCGCGCCGATTCTAGTTTAAGGTGTTTCTCTTCTGGTTAAATTCAATACATATCTTAAACCATATGAGCTAATAACACACTGGTTGTTCGGTTGTTCACATCTCGTTTTTATACATGTAATTATACTTTAAATTTACGGTTAGGTAATACGTAATTTTATTATTAAATATTGCTGTAAAATATTCACTGTGTTACTGAAATAAATAATTGTCTGTGATACATAACAATTCCTAGTATGTTTACTTCTTTTTTACAACCACCTCCATCCAGTAATATATGTTTTAAACATATTTTATCGAAAACGACGCATGCTTCTACATTTAAGGACAAATATCATTTATAATAACGTTCAGCAACACAATAACATTTTAAACTTTGAACAGCTTCATTCATCGCCGTGTAAATTGTTTCCATAAGTTTAGTAGGAAGTTGTTCGATTGTTACTGATACATGTATTTTTGTTCTCCGCAATAATAAAATGCTTCGTTTAACCAAAAACAGTAGTAGTGTTTAAGTTAAAGAGCTTCTATAGAGTAGTAAATAGTTCTATAACATGTCGATCGCGATGTGATGTCATAGCTTATAAGAATATTCGCGGTTGCTTTGAAAGGTGACACAGTCCTATGACTGAAGTAATATTGTAACATCCGGGTGTTCCTTGTTCGATCCCTATGACAGATTTTTTTTCAACAATTTACCTCATCAAAACAATGTTCTCGCTTAAAATCGACATAAAGTTAGCATAAATTTGTCAGGATTTCAAGATTGTATTTTCAATTCTCAAAGCCTATAGAATGGCACAATAGTTTCAACAAACACATCACAGTTCACAATACATGTTTGAAAACAAACGCAGTGACCAAACTAACATTACGCACATATGGGTACTCCAGAATAGTTACTTAAGGTAGACATCGTTGTCCAATAATTGATCAAAAATAAAAATGAGATGTTAAATATGTACACATATGGGCTGAAAAAGAGTAACATTTAAACAGACAGTGGAAGTTATCACCTAATCGATTTATATGACACGGAGTCGATTCACGATGACGATCTACTACACTAAATTAACCAACTTTTTCAATGGAAAGTATATGAGCACAGCACTAAAGTTACAAACAGGTAATTGGAATAGTTGCACATGAGGTTGAAGGTTATGACTGAAGTAAATGTCAATATCTTGTACCATGGGAATAATGTATTAAGTTTGTAAAACGGTTGAAGAACATTAATCGGAATCTTTTTGTGGAAAAGGGGAAATAACTCCCTTTATATCTCCCCCAATGACACCAAATAAGTCAACAACCTTGGATTTGGAGTTACACGAAATGTAGAGTTTAACATGAACATCTAAAATACATACTCGAAAAACAATATGTTCAATATGTTTCATATTTATGGAATAATTAACATAACCGTTTCATTACTTTTCCTTGCATGCATTAAAATACATGCACCTTCCACTTTAAAGATTCTATTACAGCCTTAGAAACATAATAACAGAAACATAATAACATAATAACAGTAGAACTTTCTTTATAAAATCATCCTAACAATTCTAACATGTTCAATATCAATTGAATGTAAATCACACACACTTATATAAACAGTGGATTGAGGAAAAGAAGCACATGCATTTATCACTTTAATTGATTATATATAAAATATTTTGTTTAGTTCATATTTTAACAAACTACCTAAATCAACATATTTTTTTTAATGGAACTACAATGGAAGTAGCATACTGGTATTGTCTATTTGTATTTATATACAGGATCGTATTACTGCATTCAAGTAATTTTGACAGACCTCAATTGGAAACAACATCACTGTTATACAACAACGTTTAGGGCATGACAGCGTTACATACATTTATACAATACAAAAATAAAAATAAAATATCATAATAACTATCGCAGATAAGATTACCGGAAATCGTCGGGTTGGCAGACGTGTTACCATAATATTATACAATTTCACACGAATGACAAGCATGGTTATATAATAAACACAAATGCTTTAAAAAAGACAAAGGGCATTGACATTAACACTGATGACATTGCTGTCGTTAATGTACAACTGCAGAACACAGTTTATTGGTTTTGTGTTATTAGGCTCCACGATTGACGTGGACGTCATTGACGTCAATTGACGAAAATATCGAACACTAGAATGTTCTTTTATCCTATTACCAGATGAAAATCGATAGTATAACAACGATCGTATAAACTTGCGCTCTATACTATCGATATTTTTAAATCAGATTTGATTTTTTCCCCAAAAATTGGAGAATCTGTTTTTGTCAACTGTGGAAAAACAAAATCATCAAAAATGCGATATTTTATATTTAGTAATAGAAAAGATGAGGAAATAATAGGATATATAGAATATTATGTGAGTTTTGGATAAAAATCAAGTTTATCATGCTCGGCTCGGCAAGCCTCTCGCTACCATGGTTCTTAGCCTCGCATGATAAACTTGATCTTTATCCAAAACACACATACTATTCTCTATAAACCACATCACATATAACATCATCATTAATATATGTACAGTAAAAAATGCGATCATATGCCACCCCATATTTTCGTCAGTAAAATTAATCTGAACAATGCAGTCAGAAAATTATTCAAAGAGTATAAAATCATTGTTTTACAGATCTACCAGTCCAATTCATTTGTATCTAGTTACGTTAAACATGACGCGCACCCGCAGTGTATAATTGCCACAGGAAATCTAATTCACAATCCATTACCAATCTGAAATACTTAAATGTTCAGCATAAAGCGATGTTAATAAACATTATTACACCTCAATTAAATTTTAATAAAATGCTCAATAATTGTAAACTTGTACTCAATGCTAGTTAATATGTCACTCAGGGTCGTTGTAAAATTCACATTATCGCGTTAAAAAAAAGACATAAACATCGTATGTATAAAAACAGATATTTATAAAAACACATCTAAAACGTTGCATTACAAACAAATAGTAACTTTTAAATGACCATTCACCAATAATTAATATTCGTCTTAAATAACATAACCAACCAAGCATTATACATCACAAAACTCTTTAAGACCAAGTTCACAAATCGTCGTCGCTTAAAATTTCACCATCCTCGATCTCGTTGGTCGCGTCAACCCTTACACAATCACGCTTTACAGACGGTTGAACCCTTAAAAAATCACGTTTTACATGCGCATAAACCCTTACACAATCACGCGTTACAGGCGCTTGAACCCTTCCACAATCACGCTTTGCACGCGCTTGAACCCTTTCACAATCACGCTTTGCACGCGCTTGAACCCGTACAAAATCACGTTTTAAATGCGCTTAAACCCTTAAACAATCACGCTTTACAGAAGCTCGAACCCGTACACAATCACGCTTACATGCGCTCGAACCCTTACACAATCACGCTTTACAGGTGCTTGTTTGTTTTTTATTTTAGCTTCTAAAAGAATATCATCTTGTATGATTTCATTTACTTCAACGTTATCATCATGTATGATTTCACCTTCTTCGACATTATCATCTGGTGTGATTTTACCTTCTTCGATATTATCCTCTGGTATAATGTAACCTTCTTCAACAGTATCATCTGGTATGATTTCACCTTCTTTGACATTATCATCTGGTATGATGCAGGTTTCATCTGTGACAGTTCGAGTTCCCTCCCTGCTATCGATTGTTTCGGGAAATTGATTTGAACATATCGCCCTTTGCTTGGTTGATATTGTATGTTTTGATTTCAAATCAAACTCGGATGGTCTTTTCGTTTACACTGTAACAACTTCGATTAGTTTTAGAGGTTCTGTATCTATATCATTATGTGTGTGATGATTTACATCATCGCATTCCACAGAATCAACTACATCGTACAAATCGTCGTCATATTCCAACAAACTTGATTGACTTTCATTGTTTACGGCACTATTTGTGCAAGCATAAGTTCTTTTAAATTCCGAGTCTTTTTTGTACAATGTGTAGAGTCTTAAGACGGAAAGATGGTTCCATTCAAACTTTCTGATGGCTTCTACCTACGCAAGAGTTTGTTCCTCAAATCATCAGCAGAAAGGTGCTTGCTACCACGCCCGTCGATTGAGTGATCTATTAAAATTACTCCAAAACTTAAGTATTGCAAGTCACTTCATTTTCAATTTCTAGCGCTTCTTAAAAACAATAAATACATGTAATTATCATCCAATCCAAGTAAGCTATATTAATTAACAATTAATCTTTAAGCGATTAATTGGTAGTATTTGAATGACACAATTCAAAACAAGCAACTTTTAATATACATGTTAACATCAGGACAGTTAACACATTTTAATGCACATGTAGTTTTTGAGAATCGAATTTCGGATGTTAAAACAATTAATGTTGTATATTTTGGAAAGAAATCATATAATTTATATCGATAAAAAAATACTGCTTATTTTTAAAGAAGTGATTTTCAATACCCCAAAATAAAAATAAAACTTCTTTATGACATATACTTTCAAGCCTCGGTCTTTTACTCTGGGCCTCCGGATCCATCTGTGTCGATAAATGGCGTTTATGCTTTTGCCTGTCCACCGACTGTTCTTCACGATTTGCTGCATTTAAGTGTAAAAGCACGAGTAATTAATTATTTTCTCCAGGACATTACATATATATTTTGCCTAAATGAAAGTTAAGCTGCAAAATATATCTATTTATTTGTATTTTTCATGTATTATTTTTGTGAAATACCTTTGGATATGCACATGCTTTATAACCGTACATTCATACATATTTGTAAGTGGTGGACATGTATATTAGCTGCCACGGTATATTTAAACATGTGAGTGGTACGCATATATTCATGATTCGTAACGATATGCTCATAATTGTGAGTGATACGTGTGTATATCTATGACTGGTATAAACTACACACACATTTATGTATGTGAGTATTTTGCGTATATATGGGAGTTGGTACGGTATATTTATATATGTGAGTGGTTCGGGTATAAATGATAATTCGAACGATATAGCTATACATATGGATGGTTCGCGCTAATATGTAAGTTGGTACAGTATATTAATATTTGTGAGTGGTTCTCGAATGTATGTGAGTTTGTAAGGTATATTTATATATTCGAGTGGTTCGCGTATATGGGAGGGTGCATTTATATATGTGAGTGGTTCGCGTAGATATTGGAGTTGGCATTGTGTATTTATGTATGTGAGCGGTTCGCGTGTATATGCGTGTTTGTAAGGTATATTTATGTATGTGTATGGTTCGCGTATACGAGAGTTGGTAAGGTATATTTATATATGTAAATGGTTCGCATATTAATGTGAGTTTGTTTGGTTTACCTATAATGTGAAAGTTGGTACGGTATATTTAGAATGTGATAGGTTTGCGTATATATGTGTTATGGATTTTGAAAACACGTTTTTATAGGCACAACACTACTGACTATTTCGAAATAAATAACGTTATGGTTCTTAAAACTCATACCCTTCCTAGCACTAAAAGGGCTATTCAGTCCTTGATACTGCACACGTGGGTCATTTGTGGACTCAGCAAATCGTTTATTCGACCGTTTGTCACCTTAAAATGAAAAACAATATTTCCTATGAGAATATCAATATAATACATCGATTTATTGATAATCTTATGTCTTTAATGCAATGAGGCGCGTGTTTTATAAATATAACTACTGAATTCCATTGTTTAATTTATTGATTAATATTCAGTAATCTTCATATGTGTACATAAATGCTTGTTTACGGATTGTGAAAATGAAGTTGTCTAACAGGAAGTTTTACTATTTTGTGCATATTAATATCGAAACAATATGTCCCCTCACACGAACGGACATGGGTAACACTATATAGCCTTTCGCTATCGTCTTGACAGGGGCATATTAATTATACAAGAGCACCGCATAACGGGTGCCAACGCTCGGCTGCGGGTGAAGTTTTGAATAAATGAAAGCTTGTCAGAATATTTTTTGTTAGAGGTCACAGTGACCTTGACCTTTGACCTAGTAACCCAAAAACGGTGTGGCGTGTAGAACTCATTCTAAAAGTTGTAGGTGGAAGCACTTTGATTTTACAGCCTATGTTGAAGTTTTATATTAGAGGTAATAGTGACGCTGACCTTTGACCTAGTGACCCAGAAATGGGTGTGGCGTGTAGAACTCATCAAGGTGCATGTACATATGAAATTTCAAAGTTGTAGGTGGAAGCACTTTGATTTTAGAGCCTATGTTTAAGTTTTATATTAGAGGTCACAGTGAGCTTCGCTTTCGTATGGTATGAAATGATGTAAGAGCTTCGCTTTCGTATGGTATGAAATGATGTAAGAGCTTCGCTTTCGTATGGTATGAAATGATGTAAGAGCTTCGCTTTCGTATGGTATGAAATGATGTAAGAGCTTCGCTCTCGTATGGTATGAAATGATGTAAGAGCTTCGCTTTCGTATGGTATGAAATGATGTAAGAGCTTCGCTCTCGTATGGTATGAAATGATGTAAGAGCTTCGCTCTCGTATGGTATGAACTTACTGAGGGTGTGTATCCCATACACCATCAGTTACTAACTGTGTAACGATTATGTTTCAACCGACTACTCGATTACTCGGGGTGTATGGAAATTACTCGGGGTGTATGGAAAATACACCATAGGCACGTGACCGCTCTAAGCCAATCGGATTAGATCTTTTTTTTTCTATAGGAGGTGAGATATATAATAATCTCGTTATAAATTGAATCACTTCCTAAACAAACAATTCATTTCCGTGAAACTTTGTGCTTTGTATCGTAAATGGAAAAAATAACATTCATGGATACCATTTCTGGTCTATATGGTACGATTGAAAGTGGGATAGACATCTTACCTGAAGTTCTACTACTGGTTGGTGACTGAACCAATTTCGAAGCTGAAACATTTTTAATCACATGTTTATATCGTGTTTTCATGAAATGTTAAAACGAAATGTCTCCAGTTTGATATATCTGTGTTTTTTAACACACCAATTGAATTTTTTTGTATAGAAATGTAATCGATCGAATTGCTATAATATTAGCATTCTTTGATTTATATTATTTAACCTGCAACAACAAGAAGTAACAAAATATAATAAACAAAAGTAATTTCATCAGAAACGAAAAGGATAACTTGTTCCATCCCAGCAGCAGCTAAACAGACACTATACACAATTACCTTTCTTTTCTTCGCTTAATTGTGGAATTTGTTTACTTCTGAGTTCGTCAACTATAAGAAAAACATATTTATGGTATTAAATTATGATAATTTTTATATATAGTATATTTATTTCTATTGTTAACAATGATTTTGCATTTTTAAATTATGCATTATTTGTAACAAAGCAATAAATACGATTGTAAACTAAATTTAAATGAACAAACATCTAATTGAAAAACTTACGCGCTTGAATTGACACTCCAACTTTATCTGGACGCAGTAATAGTGTATCTCCATCTACAACAGATGTTGTGCAACTTACATTTTTGGTTTATAATACATAAACATATACAACAAGAAATGCCAAATTCACAATTTACAACAATAAAATATGTGGTGTCAATCAATTAAAAGCATGATTATTACACTTGATTAAGTATTTGACAAAATTAAAAACACTGTATTACCTTCATCACAATGGAGTGGTCCTACCATAGTCACAAGTGTAATGATATGGTTTCCGTCTTCGTTTCTAGCTGGTTCCTGGTTCAGAACGTTTGTTATCGTTTTCATCTCATCATCTGTGCCATTAAAATCAATCTCCTGTAGTTTCAATTGAACAACTGATAGCTTATGCGATATGCCAGGATCGCTCAGCTCAGATGATACAAAGGAGATAAACGCTGCCCTTGTCTTTTCATCATATGGACCAGGTGTGTCTAAAATATCAGTAGCTTGGTTCATCTTTTCTTGGTATTTTTCGATGTCTTCTGTCGTCATATGTGTAAGAAAATTGATTAAAACCTCACAGTCCAGGGATCTTTGCAACTCTTGTTGAGTACCAATTACATCGAGTTGGTTAAATATATTTAAGTCCTTAAACCATTCTTTCTGTGTGGTATAGCTTTTTAATTTCGAAACACATCTGTTTATAATAGCTTTATTCGCTGATATTATGTTTTCTTTTCGTACAAGATATACCGAGTTATAGTCAAACAAATCGAAGCTTTTCGTTGGGTAGTTATTATGGAAAAAAATTGTCAGAAGCTCATCCGTTTTTGTCTTTTGGAGACAGAAAGTATTTTCCGTATGCGACATGAAAACAATTTCATTTATCCGACTCTCGTATCTATTACCACGTGTATTTAAAACAGGCTCTAAACAAAGAGGGCACTTCTTCAATCCAAATTTGCTAATTGGCAAATCCATGTATTCATCCATGTGCTTAACTGATATGATATCTCCACAGTCTAGAAGCTGCACAAATCGTTCATGTCCTTTGATATCTTTAAACGCTTCACTATCACACACTATGCACGCAGTTGGGCATGGGTCGCCACACATACCAATGCAGAAGTGCCCACACGAAAGAACATTTTGGCAAAATTTGTCACATCTGGTTCTGTCGCATATCATACCACATTTTTTATTACATTGTTTATGCTTACACCGCCATACACATTGTTCTGAGCATACCACATTTTCGCTGCAATTTTGTTCATTCGGATGACAGCATTTTCGAATCCGTGATTTCATGCATGGCATGCATTGATTACAATTAGCATTACATTTATGACCACATGGCAACAGCTTGTTGCAAGCCAATTTACACTTTTGATGACGTCTGCCCTTTTCACACGTTATGCAATTTCCTTTGCATTGGTGTGCACATGGCAACACGGCTTCACAAGGAACATCGCAACTGACTTCATGACCTTTAGAGCAAGAACTAAGCTTTGCTACACAATAATCAGAAGTAACGTTGCTATCATTTACCCCACATATACCTGTACATAAATGCAAACAGTCCATAACAAGTCCGCAATCCTGAGCACATGGTTTTTCGTCTTTTTCATTTGCATGACACATTTTTTCATCGAGGTGTCCACATTTTGTTCGCGTATATTGGATAATAGAGAGACAAGGTTCACATTCTTCATGACATCTTTTTTTGCATGTATGACCACATGCAAGCAATTTATTGCATTCGTGGAGACATCCTTTGTTTTGAAGATAACACGGCACTTCACTTACATGTCCACATTGATGGTTTAAAACGGTGACATTGATTGTACACGGTTCACATGGGTCTGAGCATTTTTTGTTACAAATATGATCACACGGTAGACGCTTTTGGCATCGTTCTGAACACATAAGATTGTCAATAGAATCAGAACAGTTGATAACAACTGTATGTTTACACTTGGGCAAAGTAACAATAATTTCCTCAGTACATTTCGCGCAGGTTTCAAAACATCTTCTTTGACATTTGTGACCGTTTTCACATTTTTTCAAGCAAGGTTGTTCGCATTTATATTGATCATGATCGAGGTCTGTTGGATGACAATGTCGGAAACACACGTGGCCACATTTAAGATGAGCATTGCATTTTCTCTGGCAGCCACCTTCTGGTATGCATTGAAAATCATGTTTAGACTTAACGGGATGCTTTGTTTCTGGATGCCTTTGACAAATTAGTGTTAATGAATCACCTACCATTTTCTTCGATTTCATAAGATTTATAATTGATTGCCATTCTTGATGGTTCCGATCGCACAGAGCTCTAGTATTACCGATCATATATAACCCTTTCTTAGCTCTAGATAAAGCAACACATATCCGGTTTCTTCGACCAACAAATCCTATCCTCCCTTCTTTGTTGCTTCGAACAAATGACAGCAATACTATTTCGCTTTCCTCGCCTTGAAAATTATCTACATCCTCTACTCTGATATTTACTGGGTTTGCTAATTGTTTATGCACTAATTCTCTAATCATATTAACCTGACCCTTATACAAAGTAAGAATTGTTATATCCGAATTACTGTAGCCCTGTTGTTGTAAATACTTGCACAGTGCAACTAGAAATTCCGCTTCGTGGATGTTCACTTTACTCATTGAATCTTTTCTTTCGTCCTCTGGAATTTCATGGTTAACAAAAAACATGTTTCCTTGGATACCAAGAATATTTCCATATTGGTATACATTGTCAGCATCTTTTAATTCAGGATAGAAAAAACGCGTTTTCAGATTTTCTGCAATTTCTGGACGCATTCGGTGCTGATTATTTAGTGTTATGAAATTCATTTTATTCTTAACCATTCTCTCAAACAAAGAGATGTCTAATTTATATTTGCGTGCGAGGGTATACGTGGCAGGTGTGGGACGCAACTGCTGATGATCTCCTATAAGAATTAAATGTTTACATCCAGATGACAAACTCGCGACCGCGTGCGACTCAAACACTTCGGCCGCCTCCTCAATTATCACAATTGTCGGTTTAACATCTTGCAACATGTCCCAATGTTTTGCTGCACATGTTGTCGTAAATCCGATAACCTTTGAAGTCTGAATCACTTCTTTATCGACCAACACATTGATTTCATTCAATTGTTGACATGCTTCAGTGAAAGCATTTATCTGGTTTACCATATCCTCAACTTTCTTTTGACATAATAACTTAACCCAGTAGCAATATAACTGCCACCTTCTGTCATAAGAAAGCGCGAATACATCGAATACATCGGACGCCTCATAAACAAACGTTTCAATTGTACGAAAGTTATTTTGTATTATGTTTCTTATGTTTGATCTACGTGCGCCTTTGTCACCTTTATCATCGCCAAATTTATTATTTATAAAATCACAAGGTGACACAACATGGGCTGGTTCAACTCCAAGCCAGATACCGATGCCTGGACAATTGCTTCGGCGTTGACGCCATTTAAACTGAGCATATACGTTCCCCATCTTATCCTTTAAAATTTCTTCATGCAAAATCATTTCTTTCATGTATTTTATATTTTCATATTTGCAATTTAAATCATCCTGTAACGACATTTTCTTTTGCCAAGCTTTGGATTTCAATCTCTTTAATTTTTCAGGTATCTCTCGACGTTTAACAGTAATTGTATAAGGTTCTAAAGATACATTACGGCTTCTACCACCAAACCTAACCACATTTTTTGTGAATTTTAGTATTCCTTCTAAAAATTGATCGAGTGCATGATTGGTGTAGCATACAATCATCATTTGACCGGTCCATGGGTCACTGTTTTTAAGAAGAGTTTCAGCTATTTTTAAACCAATATACGTCTTTCCACATCCTGGTGGGCCTTGAATCAAGCTAAACTCTTTTGATAATGCAGTTTTGAAGGCATCCATTTGGTTTTCATCCATTTCCAGTTCCTCTGGCAAAGGCCATTCATTGTCCAACACTCTTGTTCCATCTGAATGATTTTGCTCACTGTCGTCATCACTCTCAAATGGTGAAGACCTCTCGGAATCGCCGTTATCTATTTCAATAGCATGTGGTACGTGTTGGTTTTGCGATTGAATAGATTGTTTCAAGTAGTAAATTGTACTAGGTTCGAGATAAGAAGGTGGGTGCACTATTTTTGAACATTGTACAATATACTTCTGAAATGGTAGTAGTTTTCCTTCACTTTCCATTTTAGCAAAGCTTTGTAAAACTTTTAGTACATGCCTGTAAGATTCGAAATATCCGTTGGTTGGCTCTATCATAGTAATTGGGAGATGAAATTTCTTCCACATGACTTCAAAAGAATTATTAATCATCTTCACATATATTTCTCCAGCGCGAATGTTTCTTTTTGAGATAGTGCCAAAAAAGTATGTTTTAAATTCATCATCAGAAAATGCTACAAGAGTGCCAAATTTTAAAAATGTATCGGTTGTTCGAGTAAATTTCCCCCTGAATGAGAGTACATAGTTTAAGCCATCATCGAAGACCGGACATGATAATGACATCCCATAATACACTCGAACATCTTTAATGTATGAATGGTTCTTTTTGTATGATTTATTTTCATGTTCGAGTACTTTATTTTGTCTGTACTGATGTATTCCCTCTCTTAACGAGTTTATATAATCTTCCCTGTACAAATTAAAATGAGTTTCAAGATAGTGAAAAGTGTTGTCAAAAGGTTTAGATACAATGTTTTCCTGCAAATGAGGCAGTGGATCGTTTTCAATGTCATCCTCCGTTGGTGCGATTGATTTCGTTGTGAAATCTTGCTTTATTTGTTTTGACAAGATATATTTTAGTTTTGTAAGCAATATACTGATGTGGTTCTGTGTTTCGTCGTCATTTGAGTAAAATGAAATGCAGTCGTTGTCTTCCATACGTGAAACCACCATAGCTAAAAAATATTGTCTACCGGGGACAACTCGGCTGAGTTTGACCATCAATTCTAATATCAATACAACACATTTCTGTTTATTCTCTAATTCCATGTTTTGTACTAGTTGGAGGCCGAATTGTAGAACTTCCTCTTGCTCCAATAATCTTGCAATTTCTTTTTGAGACGAATGTGCCGATGAATTATCAAACACCTTCAACAGTAAACCGAAGAATTTCTCTGCATACTGTCTGTTTTGTTGGACTAAGCGTTTACATTTCCAGAGCAGCGATGGATCTTGAGCAATAGTTACTGCGACAACACCACTATCTTCCTTCTGAAGATTTAACATCATATTCAGAGGATCTTCCGTTCTACAATACAATGCAGTAATTAAATTTAAACGTGTTTAAAGGACTATGAGCTCTTGTTGGGCTTTATGTGTTTTTTTTTAAATACTTAGTAAATGAAGACATTAATACAGACATTATAGTAAGGGAAATAAAACGGTTTTAACCTCTAATGCTTTACATTGACCGTTACAATCCGGTGATCCAAATTTTAATAATTTTATGATTAAATTGAGTTGAATTGAAATCTGAAATATGTAATCTGCAATGATCCATTTATTGCTTCTTTTTTTACAATGAATCTACCCATGATTGTGGCTGCCAATTTTAAAATTCAATAAGTTCACGTTGTGGAGCAAAACTATATTATATATTAGTATATTTAGGCACTCGGTCCGAATAAAAAAACTACTTATTGAGTTACCTGACATTGATCTAAGATATGGGCATAGCTGCCATATGAAATGGTTTTCATTTGTTGAGCAAACTACTTCGACATTTCTTAAGCGATTTTATTGAAACTTGCATAATGTTATCAACACGAAAAAATGGATATGTGCCGGAAACCTAAAATGTCATTAATATGTGGAGCGAATAGCTTCTTCATATTTCTAAAGAAATTAAATTAAAACTAGAAATGTGTCTTGTATCTTCGATGCAATTGAGTAATTAAATAGTTATTAAATTGAATGCGTTTTAATTCCCTTTTATTATTGTTTAATTTGAGTTACAATGCTATGACGTTAAATTTTATTTACACTTAAATGTATTATGAATATTGCTGGGCCAAGTGTGAGGTTGAGCGCTCTATAACCAGGTTTAAACCCCCAATGCTTTGCATTGACCGTTCCAAGGCGGTGACCCCAACTTTATTCATATTTTGTGTTTATGTTGGTTTGTATTGTGCTGTATTGTGCTGTTTTGTACTGTTTGGGCAATCGGTCACTTGCCTTAAATAAAGGACCAACTAATTGTTTTTAATGAAAATTCAACACTGCTCCAGCAGCTGGAGTTTCACTTCTTTATATTGAAGTGACACAAATTTCATGTGCAATGATCCATGTATTCATAAGGTTTCCATTAAACTTAGAGATGGTTATAGATGCCAATTATGCAAAATGATGTAACTGTGTGGAGCGATCAAATTGAAATTCAATTATGACATCACCATTACGTGTTGGTGTTCAAGGTACAATTTTCACATGGATTAATCCATTTATTTCTGTGAGTTGTGTCCATGTGCTTAGTGTAGTCAAGAACATTGATGTCATGCCTTTGAAAAGCATGGCGTTGACGTCTGCGAGTTGTACACATATCCTTAATCAATGGCATAGATGTCATGCCTTTGAAAAGCATGGCGTTGACGTCTGCGAGTTGTACACATATCCTTAATCAATGGCATGGATGTCATGCCTTTAAAAAGCATGGCGTTGACGTTAGTCACGCTTGTGATACATATGCAGTTTTATCTCAATCAGTCCTTTCATTCCGTGGTAAACGTGTATTCCCTTGTGATACAAATACAGTTGTATGTCAATCAGTCACTACATTCCGTGGTTAACGTGTATTCCCTTGTGATACAAATACATTTTGTATCTCAATTAGTCATTACATAACGTGGTTATAGTGTATTTACTTGTGATACACATTCAGTTTTATCTCAATCAGTCATTACATTGCGTGGTTATAGTGTATTCCATTGTGATACACATACAGTTTTATGTCAATCAGTCATTACATTACGTGGTTATAGTGTATTTCATTGTTATTCACATACAGTTTTATCTCAATCAGTCATTACACTACGTAGTCATAGTGTATTTCTTTGTGATACACATACAGTTTTATCTCAATCAGTCATTACATTACGTAGTCATAGTGTATTTCTTTGTGATACACATACAGTTTTGTCTCAATCAGTCATTACATTACGTGGTTAAAGTGTATTCCCTTGTGATACACATACACTTTAATGTCAATCAGTCACTACATTCCGTGGTTAAAGTGTATTCCCTTGTGATACAATTACAGTTTTATCTCAATCAGTCATTACATTACGTGGTTATAGTGTATTCCATTGTGATACAAATACATTTTTTATCTCAATTAGTCATTACATTACGTAGTCAAAGTGTATTCCATTGTGATGCACATACAGTTTTATCTCAATCAGTCATTACATTACGTCGTTATAGTGTATTCCCTTGTGATACACATACAGTTTTATCTCAACTAGTCATTACATTACGTGGTTATAGTGTATTCCCTTGTGATAAACATACTATTCTATCTCAATCAGTCATTACATTACGTGGTTATAGTGTATTCCCTTGTGATTCACATACAGTTTTATCTCAACTAGTCATTACATTACGTCGTTATAGTGTATTCCCTTTTGATACACATACAGTTTTATCTCAACTAGTCATTACATTACGTGGTTATAGTGTATTCCCTTGTGATACACATACAATTCTATCTCAATCAGTCATTACATTACGTGGTTATAGTGTATTCCCTTGTGATTCACATACAGTTTTATCTCAATCAGTCATTACATTACGTCGTTATAGTGTATTCCCTTGTGATACACATACAGTTTTATCTCAACTAGTCATTACATTACGTCGTTATAGTGTATTCCCTTGTGATACACATACAGTTTTATCTCATCTAGTCATTACATTACGTGGTTATAGTGTATTCCCTTGTGATACACATACAATTCTATCTCAATCAGTCATTACATTACGTGGTTATAGTGTATTCCCTTGTGATACACATACAGTTTTATCTCAACTAGTCATTACATTACGTGGTTATAGTGTATTCCCTTGTGATACACATACAGTTTTATCTCAACTAGTCATTACATTACGTGGTTATAGTGTATTCCCTTGTGATACACATACAATTCTATCTCAATCAGTCATTACATTACGTGGTTATAGTGTATTCCCTTGTGATACACATACAGTTTTATCTCAACTAGTCATTACATTACGTCGTTATAGTGTATTCCCTTGTGATACATACAGTTTTATCTCAACTAGTCATTACATTACGTCGTTATAGTGTATTCCCTTGTGATACACATACAATTCTATCTCAATCAGTCATTACATTACGTGGTTATAGTGTATTCCCTTGTGATTCACATACAGTTTTAACTCAACTAGTCATTACATTACGTCGTTATAGTGTATTCCCTTGTGATACACATACAATTCTATCTCAATCAGTCATTACATTACGTGGTTATAGTGTATTCCCTTGTGATTCACATACAGTTTCATCCCAGTAAGTTCCTACATTCCGTGGTTATAGTGTATTCCATCAAAACCGGACATTTTAAACCGGAATCCTCTGACAACCAACTGATGCTCATAATAACATTACACGTTCAATATACGATATTCATTCGTTTAGCAGATTCTTGGAATTCCGGATACCGAACATCTATTAGTCTTGCCTGTTGGTTTGTTTTTATTTTTTATTTGTGATTGTTCATGTTCTCTAACTATGCGTTGAAACTACGATGCTGTGTAAAAATGATGTACAATGCCTAAGTTTTTATCTTGATACATGTTTTATTGTTATATACCATGTTTGATTCATACTAAATATAGCCTATGCATATTGTTCACATGTATTGCTTTTGAGTTTATACATAGAAACGTTTAACTTTTATATTGTATCAATTGTAAAACCTCTTACGATAAATTGTTTAAATCTACTTTTAATCTTCCTTGTTAACATTCTTCCACTGATCTGTCATGTTCATAGTTCAATCAAATAAATATTAGTATTATACGTGCATAAACACACTTATAAGGCTTTTGCTTAAGCATACAATTACAAATAGTTAACCTGTTTATGTGTCTTCCATGGTTATATCTATTACGCGGTCCTCGAGTTCGGGCTCTGTTTCCTCTAAATGTCTCGGATCTTCTATTGCTATTTCCACCGCGCCCCTTGCCTCCTCTGTGTACGTGCCCAGAGCTCAGAGCATGTTGATTAGTTCCATTTCTAAATTCACCGCGAGATCTTCGTCGTCTTCTGTTCATGACAAATCAAGTGTAGTGTTGAAATAATTTTCTTCCGTGAACACATGTCATATCAAGATTGAACCTATGTCATTTATATCACTCCGATTATCATTATTATTATTATTATAGTTATTACTATTACTAATTTATTATTATTATTATTATTCGTGTTCAGTTAATGAATTTGTATAACAAGAAATAGTTCGTAGATTTAAATGATTTAATTCGTACCATACATTACCTTGAATAGTACGTCATCGTTATTGTGTAGCAAGTTCAGCATGTACAAGCCCTCTGGAAAATATGTTGACTTGTCTACACACTAATAGCCATTCATTTCCAAAGAATATCGATAACAAATGTAGCTCTATTTTGATCTATGTAAATTAAATCAGCAGTTCATAAACACATCGTGGTAAGATTCACATTTCAAGTCTCCTCGCATTAACATAATATATATTTAAACCTCACAGTGGCAAACGTTATAATAACCAAGGTTTATCAGCTGATTCGATAACATGATTTTCTGTAAATTGTGTTTGTTCATTTTCTAAAAATATAGTGTAACGTAACGCATCGTCTCGGTTATAAATAGCAGTATTTCAACAAGAATGCTTAATGATGAGTCCACTTAATAATCTCCGGGAGCACTTCTCTATATGTAATTTATACGGAATACCGTTATGGCCATCGTGGTTACACATTAAAACTCAGAGGGCGACAATGCGATAGTACGATGGCGACAATACGATGGCGACAGTGCGATAGTACGACGGCGACAATGCGATAAAACGATGACGACAGTACGATAACGCGATAGTACGATGGCGACAATTCGACAATACTATGGCGACAGTGCGAAAGTACGATGGCGACAGTGCGAAAGTACGATGGCGACAATGCGATAATGCGATAGTGCGATAATACGATGACGACAGTGCGACAATACCATGGCGACAGTGCGATAGTATGATGGCGACAATGCGACAATGCGATAGTGCGATAGTACGATGACGACAATGCGATAATACGATGACGACAATGCGACAATACGATGGCGACAGTGCGAAAGTACGATGGCGACAGTGCGAAAGTACGATGGCGACAATGCGATAATGCGATAGTGCTATAATACGATGACGACAGTGCGACAATACCATGGCGACAGTGCGATAGTACGATGGCGACAATGCGACAATGCGATAGTGCGATAGTACGATGGCGACAATGCAATTATACGATGACGACAGTGCGACATTACGATGGCGACAGTGCGATGGTACGATGGCGACAATGCGATAATACGATGACGACAGTACGATAACGCGATAGTACGATGGCGATGAAGCACTGTCGCCAACGTACTATCGCACTGTCGCCATCGAATTGTCGCACTGTTGCATTGTCGTCATCGTACTATCGCGTTGTCGCAATCGTACTATCGCATTGTCGCCATCGTACTATCGCATTGTCGACATCGTACTATCGCACTATCGCATTGTCGCCCTCTGGATTTTAATGTGTAACCACGATGACACTAACGGTATTCCGTAAATTTAAGAGTAGCGAATAAACATTTACGTTTGTTTAAATAGAACACATATATTTGTTTAAACTGACTTTCCTTGTATGAGAAGTCGTCAGATGAAATGGAGAGATTACAACACGTTTGTAACCCGATGGCTTGGAATAATTGTGAATGTTCCGTTAATATTGCTGACAATACGTGGGTCGGTCAAAATAATGAATCGAATACTTTGTTCTCCATATTGCGTAAAATTTAAAACAAGTTAGCACTGATTAACTGAAATGTATCATTTTAGAAACAACCGCAAATTAAACAACAACCTTACAGAAACTGATGAAAAAAGGGGAATAGTTATGTTTATATGAAATTGAGTTAACGAGAAACGAGCGTGCATAACGAAATTAAGACAATACTTGTCAAGATTATTTATTAAGTCGAATTAAAATATAACAAAAACATAAGCTCAAGAGACATTTAAAAACCGACTTAACATAGTAAATACTTAATATATGTTGCAGCGCACAATGAAGAAGTATTAAAACATAATTAAGTACTATTTAAAATTCAATAATAAATGATAACACATAAATGAGTCAACTGAGATGTATAAATACAAAAGATCAATGATGCTAGTTACACCTCATATTAAATCCAGTTTATTTAGTCATAACTAGCTTAAATTTTAAGACGATAAAAAAGTCTGTTTTAATTTAATTTAACCTTATCATATATGATTAATTCACAATGTTTTTTAAAATAAGTAATGAAACTCAAACATAGTGCAGTGTTTTAAACGTCTCATCTAGAGTCCGTGGTTTTGTATTAAAACTCAAAACCATACTTTGCTGTGCAAATGTAACGCGATATATCTGTTAATTTCTATTGCAGGAGCTACATAAGCAATCATGCTCGTAACGACTTGAAATCAGGGAACGGCATCGACTTTCACTCGATCTATTTATGAAATTATCATGAGGAGAATACATAACTACCACAACTAAAATGAAAAACTTACCTTTAATACACGAATATATACTGTCTCTTTCATAATGTATACGTGAATATTCGGTCGCTATTTGTTTATATTGCATATAACGTTTATCTCTCGAAATATATCCTCATCATGCTATTCTAATCATTCGCTTTATACATTTAAAACTGCGATCGTTTCACCAGACGGTACAGTGTACAGTATTCTGTATATATGTTATCGTTTTTACGAAATAAAGTACTGTATACAATTTTGTTATCGTTTTTCGAAAACGACAATGGATGTGTGCGGTTTGCGTTATATTATTACAGTACAGTCAAAATCAATGATAAGTTTACATGTCAAGTTTATTAAAAATTTTGTGTAACTAATTAAATTAAATACATGAATCCAAAGTAGATGTTAAAAGATCGGTAGAATAACTGACCATTACTTAACACGTTAGTTACAATTGGTATTAATGTGACAAGCATATAACAATATAATTAAACACCGACAACATATACAACTACGAAAAACTGGCTGATATTTGTTTAGAAAATCACCTTGTCCGTATTCTTAAGTCCTTGGTTTATCTCGAAGTAATTTAAGTACTATTGAAATATGTGTTGATTAAAAGAAGGTAACATACGGATGTTAACCCGCATTAAAAAATTGTCCGAATGTAGTTTAAAAACGGTAGAAAAAACGCCAAAAAAAACCCTCAAAAATAGTAACGGTACCAATCCATGTTCGCAGAAACGCGGACTGATAATGTATTAATGGCTTAATTAAGCGTCCTGTCAGTAAAGCAAAAATGGAGGGGCTCGGTTCTTGTTCCAAAGGTCATGAAACGATATGCAGTGTTTATTGTAAAGTTTGTTGCCATATGTTGACACAAGCAAATGGACAATTGCAAATTGTTATTTTTAGATTTTGATTAACAGTTTCAATCGTTTATTTCATGCTGTAAATAAAAAGCGTTTTATTCGTATAGATTTGTACATAGTAAGAATAATTAAGGCTATTTTATACCACAAAAACAGAGTTCACTAACTGTAGCATTTGCTTAAAGATTCAATTGTTTGCAGCTTGCGCTTTATATACTGTGCAACACAACAACACATGTTGATCAAGCAAATTGTATTCACAATTAGAAATAGAAATATTGGCAATGAGACTACTGCAATTTATACTGTTTATTTTTGTTAAATGCCTTTTTGATTACGTCTTAGTTTTTATACATGTATTGCAATTGTTAAACGTTAACATTATATGATTACAACATGTATTATGATTACTATGACATTATTATATTTTTAAAATCATTATTGTTACTATTATTGTTATTATGTTGGGTTGATGTACTTTTGTTCTAGACACTACTAATATTGCACTCAAGCAAACGGAATTACGTCTTCATATTCTTTCGGCAACGCAGAACACACAAGGTTCGCGATTTAAACCGAAGGATCGCATTATCGAAGGTGAAAAATCCACGGTTTCTCAGAAACGCATTGGGTCATAATGTTGAACGAAACCGTTTCAACACATGCCGTAAAAATGAATACCGAGGTCCTCTACCCGTAGAAAAATGCAAAAGGACCGCTATAAGGTTATTATTTTTAAAGAAGCAACTCAGGTTCGGAACGCAAAAAAAAACGAAGAAAGGTGCTATGGAAGAAAAAGAATCGCCATGGATATACTTAAATATGCTTAATAAAAAATCATTGGTCCCATTATATTGCTTTACCACTGCAGCAGCAAGCGGGACACATGCACAAGTAATACTAATACAATAATGTAAGCAGTCTCCGTCTGCTCTTTAGTGCCATGTTTACTAAATGAGGAAATTGTATTGTTCGTCGGTCGTTTATGTTCTCTATGTCCATCCTGATTCCTTTTTATTACGCGAGGTTGTTGGCTTTATCTCGACTGGGTCGTTGAACTCTGCCCGAGTATAACCGTTTATAATGGGTAGAAAGTAGTTAACTCGTGAAAGTAGTTAACTTTGGCGCACCAAAGGGGTCGAAACTTTAACTTCTACTCGAGCAGAAAAAAATGCTGCTCGAGCAGCATTTAATGCTGCTCGAGCAGCATATTGCTGCTCGAGCAGCAATTTACTGGTCGAGCAGCATTTAAATGCTGCTCGAGCAGCAAAATCCCTGCTCGAGCAGCAATATGCTGCTCGAGAAGCATTTATTTTTAGAATAAGCCATTGAACCCGTCAGCCAATCAAAGTTAAGCTTTCAAACGGACGACATAAGCTATCTCTACGGAAACGAAATAGACCGGTGTAGCGTGAATATTGTTTGATCGTGAGATCTGTCACATAAATCGGAAATCTGACGATTTTCATAGTACCCCGTGAGATTTCTCCGATCAGTCGCCGTGAAAAATGTCAGATTGATGAAAAATAATATTTAACGCAATGTTGTTTCAATTCAACTTAATTTCGCGTTTTAACAGCTTGCAGTTATTTTCGGACATCTTTTTTTCGGACGTTGAACCTAAACACGTTGTTCACAACAAAGATATCAAAACAGTAGTTCTAACACCATGCAAACATTTGAATTTTAAAACGATTTTCGTTTTAAATGTTATATATATCGATGATGTACATGCATTACGTTGTAAAGAAATATGGTAATGCCTAATTTACAGTCATGAGTGTTTCAGTGTTTTAATACAAAGATATAACATTGATTTAAGAAAATATTTTCAGATTATATATATATATTCCAGAAATGTATAATCCCAATCAGTGTTTTTATCATTATTTTAGCTAATTCACATGTACAGTCAATTCAGGAAAACTATTGTATTATATTTCACACAATCATAATTACCACTATCATCATTTATTTATTTGTCAATAAGCTTGATTGGTAATTGTCGGTTTGGCTCGGGTAATGCTTTAAAGTACCCCGTGTACTCTTAAGTATACTTTAATGTACCCCCGGTACGCTAAATATACTTAAACGTACCGTCGGTGTGTCTGTCAGTGCAGTCACTCACAAACTTTTCAGGGCTTTATCTCAGAAACTCAATATAAGTTTTCAACATGAAACTTTATGGGTGTATAAATATAGCTGAAGAGAGGTGCCATGCACAAGAACCATAACCCGTCGCTTTCTGAAATAAGAGTTATTGCACTTTGTTGTTTTTGTATGATGTAACTAGTGCTATATCTCAGATACTATACAAGATTTTAACATGAAACTTCATGGGTGTATAATTATCAATGCACAAGAACCATAACCGTATACTTTCTTACATAACGGTTATTACCCTTTCTTGTTATTGTTTTTTTTATGATGTAACTTTTCAGGGCTATATCTCATTTATAGAACCATGCATAAGAACCATAACCCTTCACTTTCTTAAATAAGAGTTATTGCCCTTTGTTGTTTTTGTATGATGTAACTTTTCAGGGCTATATCCCAGAAACTATTAATACAAGATTTCAACATGAAATTTCATGGGTGTATAATTGTCAATGAGAATAAGTGACATGAACAGTCTGACGTTACTTTTCAGGACTATATCACAGATACTATACACAATTTTAAGATGAAATTAACTGGATGTTAAGATATCATAAGGAGAGGTGTCATGCACAAAATCTATAACCCTACACTGTCTTAAATAAGAGTTATTGCCAATTGTTTTTTTGTTTTTTATGCTGTAACTTTTAAATAAGTGGGATAAGGGTACAACCCTTCAAATAAACTTTTCTGTTAGTTCTGCACCCATCAATAATCAAAATTTATTTGGCGGGGGATATTAATTTAACGAATTTGCTTATTATTAGTCTAAACTTTGAAATGGACTTAATATTTTAAGTAGCATTGAGAATATAAGACACAACAGACTCATCAATCATCAGTATTATGTTAGCATATCTTTAGTCGATTACTGAACTAGGGCAAATATAGTTGAAGTTTATCAGGTGGTCTAAAAGTCCTCACCGCCTAGCAGATAAGTCTACAAAGTATTTTAAAACCGGTTCATGAACATGAAATGATAAGTCATTTCCGCCATCGCGATTATTTATTTTAAGTCAATATGTTTTTGGAATCTTAAGGCACTCATTGAAAAATACATCACTACATAAATAAATATCTAGGTCAATTGTGATTCTGTCAAGCAATGATTATCATATCAATTATTATCTCCAGAGTTATTCTTTTTTTCTTGCACTTATCATAATCTAACCATCTGCATTATTTTTGCCAAACAGGTGGTTTTGCAATCTGAGCACCACAATCATCAATTTTTTGTGTGGATATAAAGATTTTATAAAATTTATGATTTTAGGACCTTAAGTTTCATTGTGCTGTACTTGTTTAGGAGATGTGTAATACCAACTGGCTACTTCTGTTTTCAGAACTAAAAGGCACAGAAGGATTTTATTAATATTTTGTTGAGTTCTCAGATTAATCGAGCCCAAAGCACTTCCTGCTACAAAAACATATTTTCGAGCAACAACACATATTGATAATATACTCTTGGTTTATTAAGACATCAACAATAAGCAACATGTATGCATGAGCACATGATTTAGTAAATATGATTTATATACAAATTAAGAAATGTTTCAGTTGAGAAATGCATTTCTCATTGAATCACATGTTATTAAAACCATCATTTTGAATAGAAATTACACATGCAGTAACAACCAGCTGCAAACAAATTGTTTCTTACATGATTACTTATGCATGTCAAGGATAGGAAATTACACACATAAGGAATGAAATATCCATGTGCAGGTATCACCAGTTGTCTTTGATTTAATCTATCTTGAATAATGCATACTTTTTAACATGAAAATCTCATTTTCCTCAAAACACTAAATTAAAAGTAACAGGAAGGTGGTAAAAAATTCATTATTTCAGTTACAAAGCAATGAATTGAAAACTATCGGTACATTCAAGTTATCTGTATAAAACATGGCATCAACTTAAAATCAGTATCAATACATGTATCACCTTAAATCCGCAGATGTTGAGTAAGATTGCCTTTTTAAACAAAAAATTATAATTGCCCTAAAATGTGTGAATTAACAATATACAAAGAACTATCATGAACCATTTTCAACATTTACTTAGTTGTTCTAAAATTTAAATATATATGCAATTTCAAACTATTTATGCAGGTAAACCATGTACACACAAAATTTTAGTACTCATCTTTACCCTTTTTTTTTATCCCCATGTTTTTTTAAAAGCGTGGGGATATTGTGTTTAGCTCCGCCGTCTGTCTATCTGTCCGTCCTGGACACTATTATCTCCTACACTATTAGCACTAGAACCTTGAAACTTACACACATGGTAGCTATGAGCATATATACGACGGTGACAGCGACGGAATTTTGATCTGACCCCTTGGCCAAAAGTTATTGGGGTCAGGGTGGGGCCGGGTCAGTGATTTTCCTGCGACCCCGATTCGAAAAAGGCTCATAACTACTGTGTCCCTTCAGATATTGCTTTCATATTTGGTATGCATGTGTATCTAGACACCACCTATCCATTCGCATACAATTTTTTACCCTTGACCTTCAACTTTGGGTCAGTTTTAAGGTTTCGAAATCTGTGACCGCGATTCGAAAAAGGCTCATAACTACTGTGTCCCTTCAGATATTGCTTTCATATTTGGTATGTATGTATATCTAGACAACACCTATCCATGCGCACACAATTTTTTTACCCCTATGACCTTGAACTTGGGGTCAGTTTTCAGGTTTCGAAATCTGCGACCGCGATTTAGAAAAAGGCTCATAACTACTGTGTCCCTTCAGATATTGCTTTTATATTTGGTATGCATGTGTATCTGGACAACACCTTTCCATGCGCATGAAAATTGTTATCCCTGTGACCTTGACTTTGAACTTTGGGCCAGTTTTAAGGTTTTGAAATCTGTGACCGCGATTCGAAAAAGGCTCATAACTACTGTGTCCCTTCAGATATTGCTGTCATATTTGGTATGTATGTGTATCTAGACAACATCTTTTCATGCGCATACAATTTTGTACATGCTACCTTGACCTTGAACTTGAGGTCAGCGTTCAGGTTTCTGAATCTGCGACCGCGATTCGAAAAAGGCTCATAACTACTGTGTCCCTTCAGATATTGGTATAATATTTGCTATGCATGTGTATCTGAACAACACCTTACCATGCGCATACAATTTTTGACCCCTGTGACCTTGACCTTGAACTTTAGGCCAGCGTTTAGGTTTCGAAATCTGCAAACACGATTCGAAAAAGGCTCATACCTACTGTGTACCTTCAGATATTGCTTTCATATTTGGTATGCATGTGTATCTGGACAAGACCTTTCCATGCGCATTAAAAAGTTTTGACCACTGTGACCTTGACCTTGAACTTAAGGTCCGCGTTTAAATTTCGAAATCTATTAAGTGGTTATCTACCCAATCAGAAGAAGTGCAAGCATTTTCATCGGACAAAGGAATTATTCAACAATGAAGCTTGTGTATTGAAAACATATATAGAGTTACACAGTAGTGGCGCAGAGATGTATTTAGTAGTCAATTATAGTAGGATTATAAAATATTGGTGCAAAGGGACACCTGTATTTTAGAGAAGAGATAGAATGCAGTCAAGCATAAAAAGCATGAAAAACTCATGGAATAGCGCCTCAAGAATCTATAAAAGGGCTGAAACTTTCAATTTGTTCAATCACACTTTTAGACTCATTATGAAAATCTTTCAAAATGTTCAAGTGTGAAAAATGTGACAAACAATTTAAAGCAAAAAGGAGTCTTGAACAGGCACATCAATGACAGACATGAAATTTAACATTTTCATTGTTGTGTACAAGATTGCGATATAAAATTTCTGAGACGCTACTATTTAGTCAACCATTTAACCTCAAAACATAACTTTTCCAAAGCAGAAGCATGAAGATTGGCTATAACAGAGCAAGTTCAGCCATCTCATTCCAATGAGGATGATATGTACATAATGGACGTCAGTGAAGATGATTCAGTATTAGATTTTTTAGGAGAGCAGGATGAGGACCTAAATCCAAGTGAATTTTACTCTTGTATTAAGGACTTCGATTTTAACATTTTCACCGCCACCAGAATCAACAAAGCCTCGACTATGCATGGCCCCATTACCAAACCTAGGGCGCCCCTGGGTCAAACATGCGGCGTGGGGATACTCGTCGGCCTCTGCCGCGCCATTTCTAGTTTTAATTTTAAATTGTAGTTGACCTTGATTTATTTTTAAAGCCTGGTTTCAATACATCAACTATATTGTGCAATACAAACATCACACACAAAGCTATCTTGGGATGTAGGTTGTGAGACGCAGACCTCATGCAGCCATCGTTTGCAAACGTCGGATGATATCCATTTTAATGCCGTGCGGGTCTTTACAGTGGAGTGAACGAGTCGCACAGATATGTTTGCCGCACTACATGAATCAGAAGTCTGTGTTTCACGACTAGTCTCGATAAACTGAAACATGGGCCTGTCGCAACATTGTGGGATGCTTTTTCCTGACCAAACATTCGGCAGTCTGGAAATAAAGTAAAAGTCATTCATACATAACGTAAAAAACAACAACATTTGTTTGCAATAAGAAAAGCATTATATTCACTAGATTAAGTGTTCACAAAAAATACTATTTCTGAAAATAAAATTGCAAGAACGATAGTTTGACAGTGAAAAGTATTCATTTTTTATGCATCATAAATATACAATCACATTAAGACACAAAAAAACTACTTTTTATACAAAATAATATAATGGAGCAAAGAGAATGCTGTATTTCATTATATGACACATTACTAAATTAAAATATGAGTAATCTTCTTGTTTAACCTAATTTTCAGGGTTATTTGACAAAAGTGGGACTCTATAACACAGTTTGAAATATCATGACCTTTATAAATTAAAGGAAAATGCAAGGCTCTAAAACCAATGCACCAACAGAAAGGTACGATGATTATATTCTACATTCTCCCATTATTTTGTTGAATAAAAGTTAATGAAGATCTTTACTAAGCAAACTAGAGCTTTGTCACAGACGTGATGTATACCCCCACGTGCCGCATTGACACAGACTATTTTGCATGCTGTCTTTACAAAACAAGAGAATTAAATTTATGGCGATTTTTTAGAATTATAATGCCATTATCATTTATGGCCATTTCGACTTTTGAAATCTTGAATTCTTTCGCATGACATGCCGTCCAAATTTATGGCCATTTTTTTACTTGTGAACTCCAAGTGTGACCTAGACCTTGGAGTTATCGCCATAATTCTTTCGCATGACACATCATCCAATGACTGTGAACAAATGTACCAGGTTTTTTTAAAATCTCACAATAAATGACATAGTAATGGCCCGGACAAGATCATTTATGGCCATTTTTGACCTTTGAACTCACAGTGTGAACTTGACGTTGCAGATATCGACATAATTCTTTCGCGCGACACACCGTCCAATAATGGTGAACAAATGTGCCAAATGATTTTAAAATCTCACAATGAACAACATAGTTATGGCCCGGACAAGCTCATTTATGGCCATTTTTTACCTTTGAATTCATGTTTTAAAGGCTTCATTTCCATCCCTTAGATACTGATGAGCAGCAAACAGCATAAAACCTGAACAGTCCGCAAGTGACTCGAGTTACTCGCAAGCTGTTCTGGTTTATGCTGTTTGCACACAGCCATTTTCATTTTGCTTCTGAGTGGGAAAGGGTAAAATAATTTATCTCCATCCTAAAAGAAATGTACTTTAAAAATGTACTTTACAACACACATGAAGTAAATGCATGAAGTAAACATTGGACTTTCATAAAATGAAAGTAAGCGATTGAAACAACAGCATGTGGTTGGTTGATAGTTGCCAGGATAAAGCATTAGACATCCTTCTTTAACATCAACAGGCACTAAATGTTTGTTACCCCAGTTCAAACAAATCTTAAGTTTGCTGATGACATAACCAAGCCATATCAATACATCCCAAGAGTGCAGTATAGACATAGAAACCTATCAAGTCAAAGAATGGAAGGTGATAGATAAATGAAGCCAACACAGAATCCAGACAAACAAATTGTAATTAATCCAAAGAATAAAATTAGCAAAATGATCTAAGAATTAACCCAAAGGATAAGAAATGAAGCCAAAGACTACTAAGCTTACAGATTTAAGAAAACAAATGAGGAATCCGGCTATGTACATTAATAAAGTATATAGCATAAACAAGAAATTCAGTAAGACAGTAAAAAAACATATAATAATACATAATCCAGTCAAATAATATGGGAATTCAGACAAAAAGGACGGATTTTAGATTCCATTGAAAGAATAGGGAATCCAATCCATGAATCCACTTAATAAGAAATAAAGTCAAAGATTAATAAAACCAGCTAGGAGTCACAGAATATGAAATACAGAATACAGTCAAAATTGCTAAATTGTATGAGAAATCAAGTCAAAGAATAAAGAATCCAGTCACAGAATAAGAAATACAATCTTGCCAAATAATGAGAAATCAAGTAAAAGAATACACACAATTAAGTGTCATTCAATAAGAATCCAACCAAAGAAAACAGAAAACAAACTGGCAAAGGATTAATGTAAACTACAACATTTACACTACTGGCATACCATACAAATTAACACAAACATCAATACCTATACTATCATAACCCAATCATTATACAAAGTAATGATAGAGTCAATAATGCAATACTTCAATGGAAATTGTGACAGGGTCATTGTATTATTGTCATAAACCTGCATAGCTGGGTTATACAAACCTCTGCTGGGTCATGATACACCTTTGAAAAAGTGGTTGATGGTTTGTTTGACTCTTTCAGTGCTGGAACCAAATTTTGAAGGCCTTTGCAAACAGTTTGGATCCAGATGAGACGCCACAGAACGTGGCGTCTCACCAGGATCCAAACTGTTTGCTATTTTGATAGTATTTTTTGAAAACAAATCGAAGAAAATGCTAATTTAAGAAATTAAGCAGACAACATTTTAGCAGACGACAAATTTCCCAGCATGCAAAGGGTTGATCTTAAGTGTGTCATTTGCTTGATGGGACACCTTGCTAATACAAGACCTTTCATACATAAATTAATTACGGTTGGAAATAGATTAATTATCTAATTAGCGCTGACATATGATGCTCTCACATGCTAATCCCCAATTAGACAGGGTAGCGCATCAGTTTGGTTAGCTGATGAAGGCTATTTGTTGATGTAATGTTCTCAATCAAATAGTCATTAACCCATTTATGCCAAGTGGACTCTCCCATCCTTCTAGATTGGATCAATTTATTTCCAAAATTAGGGATGTCTAGTATATTTATTTCTATATTTAGAATATTTCTTACAGAAATTCCTTAAAGCAAACAGCGCAGACCCAGATGAGATGCCGCATCATGCGGCGTCTCATCTGGGTCTACGCTGTTTGCAAAGTCCTTTTTTTCAGGACGCTAGGCATAAATGGGTTAAAATTTTGTGTCATTGACCTATAAAAAATATGTTTGATATTTGAGAAATTATAATAAACAAAAGTTATGTGTTTGTAGGGTATATATTTAATTTAATGTGATTGACCTAGAATATGTTTTAACATTTGTTCGGTAGAAATGCGTTTTAAATTTGATATATTTTGTATCATGTTTTGATGTATGATATATATTTGACGGTCGGCTACAAATGAATGGATAATAAGATATGATATGTTAAGAATTTCATTTATTTGAAAACGTTGAATAAATTAAAAGTTGCATAAATTTCATTTATATAACGGATGGTTGCAACTGAATGTCTGATGATGGAGTTGTATGGATTGGTGAATTTTAGCTTATGCAATTTTATACCACTATGACATTCTTTACGGCCAATATGAATGCTGATTTTGAGGGGAATAATGAAAAGTGAGATGTTTGAGACTGCTGAGATAACTGATCACTATATCAGGGTTACAAATTGAAATGAAGTTCACACTGTATGGTTTCTATGTAGTAAGAGAAGCATTAAAATTTGAGTCGCGTTTTGGGAAAACTGGGCTTTGAGCATGTGCATATAGTCTTGTCCCAGAGCATGTGCGTATAGTCTTGTCCCAGATTATGGTTTGAGGGTTGGGTTGGAGCGTCCTCATGTGCGTATAGTCTTGTCCCAGATTATGGTTTGAGGGTTGGGTTGGAGCGTCCTCATGTGCGTATAGTCTTGTCCCAGATTATGGTTTGAGTGTTGGGTTGGAGCGTCCTCATGTGCGTATAGTCTTGTCCCAGATTATGGTTTGAGGGTTGGGTTGGAGCGTCCTCATGTGCGTATAGTCTTGTCCCAGATTATGGTTTGAGGGTTGGGTTGGAGCGTCCTCATGTGAGTATAGTCTTGTCCCAGATTATGGTTTGAGGGTCGGGTTGGAGCGTCCTCATGTGTGTCTAGTCTTGTCCCAGATTATGGTTTGAGGGTCGGGTTGGAGCGTCCTCATGTGAGTATAGTCTTGTCCCAGATTATGGTTTGAGGGTTGGGTTGGAGCGTCCTCATGTGCGTCTAGTCTTGTCCCAGATTATGGTTTGAGGGTTGGGTTGGAGCGTCCTCATGTGCATATAGTCTTGTCCCAGATTATGGTTTGAGGGTTGGGTTGGAGCGTCCTCATGTGCTTCTAGTCTCAAGTGAGCTAAAAATATATCATGCAACGATTTATCAGGCAGATATCAATGTGGTGGTATGATAAATTCTAATACACTGTGCTTTATGACTAAAATATCAGTAAATTACACATAGTTTGCATAGCATCTTGTTGAGATTTTTTCAAATCATATTATAAGTTAACAAATTGAATCTCAGCTCAGATATCCTTAGTTTGACCTATTAACAATTTTTCGACTCTTCGATGCCATCTGATCACAAGAAAAATCTGATTATTGAAAATAAAACATGTCCATTTTAGTGAAATAAGGGCTACACAGACCAAAAAATTGTCCTAAATTAAAAAAAAACATTCTCTATTTCAACACAGGTTTCAAGGTTATATGAAAACATACTTTTATTCATATTTCCTGGTTTAGCATTTGCAATAAGTACACTGAATACAAACAAAAAAGAAAATTAAGAGTATTATATCAAGATTTCTTTGTCCATTATAGAAAGGCATTACAGAAATAATACCGGTACATGTTTGTTTCTGTCTTTTCTCATCAAGATCGTTTTTTGTATACAGAGGGTAAACAGAATAGAGCTATCACTACAGGTGATACAAACATACCCTGCAATACCAAATACACAAATATAGACAAACATGTTTCATTGTGACTATAAACTATGTGAAAAGTGATATTTCATTTGAATGTGACATTTTAAGATGCTATCCCGCTTTTAATGATATACAAGGCGCCTACCAGGCTACTGAACACCTGAATATATGCTATCCAACTGAAATAAATCCACCTATCCTAAACGAATTAACATAATTGATGTGGTATGTGATATCAAAATTATATGACAGAGTTGTTAATGGTATCATATTAACACCAAAAAAATGTTATTTTTTAATTCACCACATGACATGGCAGTAAAGTTTTATTCGACTGAAAAGAGATTATAGCTGATATGGTTACGAAATGTTAAATTTTTATATCATTATAAATGTAAATTTAGTTACCACAGGAATATCATGTTTCTTTGTATGATAAATACCCTGCTTTGGAATTTGTTAATTCCATCTTTCAATTGAATCACATAAAATGAAAATGAAATACATAACAAAATATTAAGAAAAAAGCAAGTGTTATACAGAGGATAAAACCCCTTTCCATAAACCCCTTTAAAAAGCTATGTGCACTAATAAGGTAAAGTAATTATTACTTGGCATACAGGATGTAAACACTGAAAAGGGGTGTAAACAAACCAGAGCTGTCCCAAGCCATCTTTGTGACCTTGACTGTCCCATCAAGCTTTTTATTACTACCATTAAGTTAGCATAAATGTAAAATTGTATTCAGTCCATTTTTGGTGGACAACTTTATGCTTTGGATTAAGTCTGATGTTTCCTTATTTCAGCCATTTCTCAAACAAGTGAATAAAAAGGAATATGAAATACACGTACAATAAACTATAACACTGACAAGTTGACATGAACACGCTATTATTATGCAAATCACATAAACTGGTTACTTAGCTGAAATTGCATGTTGAAATGAATTTGTTTAAATTAGCAATAACACATGATCTATCTGACATCAAAATATATCATTTTTGCAAACCTGAAAATAATACGCTGTAATTATTATTAGGGAGACATGCCTTATGCGTGACCATTTTTAAGTTTCGCCAAGCTGTATAATGCTCAAATATGACAACTGACATCTAAGTGTTACCTTAACCTTTAAGGGAACATGAAAGAGGTTTCTACATGTAACTGTTAAACACATTTGGCAAGTTATTTAAGAAGTGCATAATTACTATTGAAGTATCAGTTTGGATTGACCATTGACCTTTTAGTCTGACTTTGAGCCGGGAACATGGGTCTTAACACAAACTGGTGAACATTTGTTGTCAGTTATTGCTCCATTAATGACAAAGTAACAGTTTGGACAAATTTTACCTTCGACCTGTAAGTGTGCCCTTGACCTTTAAGTAAGGTAGACAGGTGTTACATGTTAAACACCGCCTCCTAATGATGGTCTTTTGTAATTATTAATTTTAAAATTGCATGCTGAATGATGTGCTGAATGATGTAGTTACTGTCTGTACAAACCCGAACACACACACACATACAGTAACAGACACACAAATGTGCACTCATACACTCAACCATTTTTACAAATAATTATCGTTGTTTCTGAAGATGTCTCAAATAAAAAAGAAAAGAAAGATATGTCAAAGACATTACCCACGTAAACCATCTATTGCTTTGTCAGAGGCTTTGCAAATCTGCCATGGTTTAGTGCATGTGCAAATAATTCAGGAACATTTACATAACTTCGATTGAAAATTGTGTCATTTTACATCTACATTTAGTGGTAATTACATATTTTAAATCAAGCACTTAACAAATTTAGAAATAGTTCACTTCACAGACAATTGGATGAACAGTAAAACTGCCATATTCCACCCTACTGGGGGCAAACAAACAAAAATTGCACTGGGGGTTCAAAACCCAGGACAAAAAGAAGCAAATACTAAAACATAACCACTAGACTTGCCTGCCCTGAGGGTTCAATACCCAGGACAACAAGGAGCAAATACTAAAACATACGGAATCCTGATAGTGCCATATATAATCTTGCACTTCTTTCATCAAGGGCGAAACTAGAAACACGAAGCGATACTTGATATTTTTCTTGACAGTCGCGGCGACCCACGATATTTTTCTTAAAAGTCGCGGCGACACACAATATTTTTCTTGACAGTTGCGGCGACGCATGATATATTTAATTCGATATATCGACCTTGTGTAGGTGATGATGATGTGGTCGATCTGGTTCTGGGTCCTGCTGTCTGGTGATGTCCATGTAAGTTTGTGGATCTCCTTGTGCGCGAACAGGGTCCCTCCTATGACCAAGTCGTTCTGTTGGCAGAATTGACTAGTCTCTCCCCGTTGTTGGTGATCACATCCACTCCATGTCTTCCCATGGTCCTCTTTTTGTCTTTGTTGTCGCAGCAAACCTTAGCATTGAAGTCGCCGAGCAACATCAGCATGTCGTGTTGGGGGATGTCCTTCTTGACAGTCGCGGCGACCCACAATATTTTTCTTAAAAGTCGCGGCGACGCACAATATTTTTCTTGACAGTCCCGGCGACGCATGATATATTTAATACGATATATCGACCTTGTGTAGGTGATGATGATGTGGTCGATCTGGTTCTGGGTCCTGCTGTCTGGTGATGTCCATGTAAGTTTGTGGATCTCCTTGTGCGCGAACAGGGTCCCTCCTATGACCAAGTCGTTCTGTTGGCAGAATTGACTAATCTCTCCCCGTTGTTGGTGATCACATCCACTCCATGTCTTCCCATGGTCCTCTTTTTGTCTTTGTTGTCGCAGCAAACCTTAGCATTGAAGTCGCCGAGCAACATCAGCATGTCGTGTTGGGGGATGTCCTTTGAAACACTTTGAAGGCGTCGTAGAATGCATCCTTGTCCTCTTCTTCTGCGTCGTCTTCTTCATATATAGAAACTTAATAGCATTGATTTTAAAGGTTTTGTAAGTATGATTTAAATTACAGTAATTAAACAATTGCAATATCAAAGCTACTAATTCACAAAAATCTGACATGCAAATTGCACATAAAGTTATACAAATAAAATGTTGATAAGTTTCCAATTCTTATTGGAATGGGTTAAATAAACCATTGGCTAATTTGCTTAAATATCATATTGAACATTATTCAGCTTAAAGGAAACATAATAAAACAAGAAACCGTCGGAGACCGGTGATCAATGCTCCCCAAAGGTTTTTTTTGTCACAATATTGCACTATATATTCAGATAAAAGGAAACGTCTTGAGGGCACAGTAGTTGGGGGGACAATAATTGCTTTATAGAAAATTTCAAAGGGCGATAACTCTGTGAATATACATCCGACCAGACCCCGCTAATAATACGCACATCTCTTCTTGGTAGTGAAGCTTCCCATAAAGTTTCATTGAATTACGGTCATTAGTTGCTGAGAAATAGCCCGGACAAGAATTGCACTATATGTACAGTTAATGGAAAAATTCAAAGGGCCATAACTCTGTGAAAAATCATCCAACCAGAACCCGCTGATAATACGCACATCTCCTCTTGGTAGTGAAACTTCCCATAAAGTTTCATTGAATTCCGGTCATGAGTTGCTGAGAAATAGCCCGGACAAAAATTGTGCACGCACGGACACACAGACGAACAGAAGAAGCGGCGACAATATGCTCCCCCCAAAATAAATTTTGGGGGAGCATAAAAAATGTTTGTGGATATTTGAGCATGTCTATTTCACACAAAGGAATCTTCTTTAGGTGTAAAATATCTCATTTGTTGAGCTATTCAAAATCCTGTGGGGAATATTGAATAGTTTTAAAACATTATACAAACTGGTTGGACCATAGAACATTATTTTGTTCCCCATAAAGCTGTTTGAAATGTTTCTGAACTAAAGGATTACAGTAGCTTAAAGGGATATACATGTAATAATGCTGTTTTTAATTTACTATAAACCTTATTTAAGCAATACATATTCTCTCTTTTCAAGCAGAAATTTATAATGAAACATTGTTATATTTATGAATTTTATTAGACAAGATTGAAAAAATGCCCTTTATCACTCACCTGGGTAATGGGGCATGGCCAAAATTTACCCCGGGGGCATGTTTTCAACAGTTTTTTTTTCTCAAAAAGCCAAAATCTGAGGCCTACACCATTCATCAGAAGTGTAAAGAGTACAATGCATTATGGGACACAACTTTCATTGGACGAGCAAATTTTATTTAGATTAAATGCAATACGATCATGTACAAATAATGTTTTATTGTGTCATACAAATTATGAAAAAAAAGTGCTTCCTGGGGACTTTCTGATAACCGTAACGGGTAAAAATGAAAATGAATATCTGTTAACAGTTACACTGCGTTAGCATGTATATAAATCATCTTCATAATTTCATTTTTTTTCTTACACATACAGCTCTGATAGGGAATACATGTAATAAACACTGACTCTTTAGTTTTTCACAACTTTATTGGCATTACACAACAGATAAACACCAATTAGCTGTCGAAAGTGGTTTAACCTCTACACAGTTAAAAATCTAAAATTGGTGAAACGGACAAATAAAGCAATGAAGCTGTGATCGTCGCTATCTTTGTACCGGATTGCTGAATTTTGAATTTCAGATTGTCAGTTTGCGAAGTCATTTTTTGCCATTTCCCCATCGGCCGAATATTTATTATTTCGGTTATTTACAATGTATCCTAGTTTGCGGAATGCATATTTCCAATTCCCATGTTGCCGACTCCTTTTCATCGTGAAACAAGGTGAATGACGGCCAAACAACGCGGTAAGTAGCGTGTCCATCCCCCAGGAAGTGTCACCCATCGAGAAAAAAGAACACTGCTGACGGGCTTTTTGTTTAAGTACACTGTGTCTGTACTGTAGTCAGGCAAATATAAAATATGGGCTCTCAGTTGTAGTGACAGCCATTTTGTAAAAATGTTTTTTGTCACTTTGACCTTGACCTTTGACCTAGTGACCTGAAAATCAATAGGGGTCATCTGCAAGTCATGATCAATGTACCTATGAAGTTTCATGATCCTAGCCATAAGCTTTCTTGAGTGATCATTGGGAAACCACTTTACTATTTCGAGTCACTGTGACCTTGACCTTTGACCTAGTGACCTCAAAATCAATAGGGGTCATCTGCCAGTCATGATCAATGTACCTATCAAGTTTCATGATCCTAGGCATAAGCCTTCTTGAGTTATCATCCGGAAACCATTTTACTATTTCGGGTCACCGTGACCTTTGACCGAGTGACCTCAAAATCAATAGGGGTCATCTGCGAGTCATGATCAATCTACCTATGAAGTTTCATGATCCTAGGCCTAAGCATTCTTGAGTTATCATCCGGAAACCACCTGGTGGACGGACCGACGGACCGACAGACCGACCGACATGTGCAAAGCAATATACCTCCTCTTCTTTGAAGGGGGGCATAAATATGAAATGACATTGAAATCCTTCTAGGAATGCACAAATTACAGAGATGATACTAATTTCATACAGAATACTCACACACATACACACACAAGAACTCAGAATTAGAGGTAAGGTGTGACTAAAATATGCCCTCCTCAATAATGGCCAAATGTTCGAACAAGTTCGTTAAATTGCTGATCACCAGTGGATTTTAAATTGAAAGTTTCAGCTATGGTTCTCATATTGCAGCCATTACTAGTCAAAGGCTTCGAGTGATTTGGAAGGTATGATATGAAAGAAATTCAATTTATTGTAGATCTTTTTCAAATTGCCTGACACTACACTCACACAAAGAAATTTGCGGAGCGATTATATCTTATAAATATATTACAATGTTCAGGTATTCAATGGGTAGGGTAATCTGATTATACGAGCTATTGAAGCATGGGTACTGAATAATTTTTAAATGTCATAATTGGACCAAAGAACATTTTTAAGGCATAGCATGTCCATTATAATTATTTAAGAGTGTTATCAATTCAAGTCATCAAATAAGCAATGTCAAGTTTGTGCCATTAGTATTGTCAGAGAGAAATATGTTAATAGATCTGTTATTCAGCTTTTAAAAATGTATTTCACATTCCAATAAATCTAAGTTAAATTTTATACTCCATGTACATTTCTGTTTTGCAAAATTATTGTAAAGCTATTGGTTGGTCACAAGTGATACATTATCTTGTGCTTCTAAATTTCTTAATTTTATAATCATACATGTACTTCACATATTTATGCATAAACCATAAACTGCAATAATGGGGTTAGACTTTACCATGGTTTTAGATAGAGTTTACCTGTCCGAATATTGCTGATCTAACAGTAAGTGGTTATTTGTTGGAAGAAAGTGTCAAGACAAGGAAAATAAATGAATGCCAGAATTTGTGTATGGATATCAGTATGTAATATCTGAATACTATAATGATAACTATATAAATCAGTTATGATGGCCGAGATATTAAGTCTTGTTTGTATATTCTTTTAGCAAAGATCTTTAATAAGTAATAAGTCATATATAATAACTGTATATTCAAAACAAGAGGGCCATGATAGCCCTGTATCGCTCCACTGTTTTGTCTTTGCGAAAAAAAACGTGCAATGCGCATGGGTTGAAATGTACTCAAGCATGTGACTTTCTCTTTCTATCCCTCGTCCCACTGGGGGTTTAAAGTTGGAAGGGTGAGCATTTTTATAAATGGAAAGTTACTAGCGTGTTAACTCAACAGACTTAAAAGCCCGGGAATTGTTGCACAGGTCCTTTGCTTATAACGTAGGTACATTTATCTCTCCAAAAGATATTGTCGTTCTTTCTATTTCACATATTTTTAGACGCCGACGATCAAATCTACGCATTTGATTTGAAACAGATTCTCAAGACCCATAGGAATGAAAATGCCTTAAACCTTTACCAAACGACACATTTTGGACTTTCCCAATTTGAAAGAGGTTGCAGATGTCAATTAAATTAAAATGGAATATGAAGGAAATGATCAGGTAGGGTAGAAATAATTGTGATAAAAGGAGAAATTGCTCATCAACCCACACATCCCTTAGACCAACAGGCCTGAGAATATTATGATAATCTAAAGATTATTTCTTTATATTTATAAATGTTTTTAATTAAGTAATACATTTGACTTCTAAGATCAATTCATAACTTATATTAAGAAAATTATAAAATGGTCAGAAATATATATGGATTGTTGAGCAATTGACAATCATTTCCACAATTCATGAGTCATGATTCACAAATGGAACAATGAATCATTAGTTATTAAAAAGCAGCATATACGATAGTTAAGAACATTGCACTTCATTAATTTCAACACCTTCTCTTGGATACAAAGTTTGAGTTTACCTTGCAGTATCATATATTGACTTTTCTTGAAATAATTATGTTCATGGAAGTTGTGTTTTTAAAATCAATAATATATTATTAAACTGGTTTTAACACTACAAAAAAAGACATGAAATTAACATGTCATCCAAAATATTTTCATCCAGATATATGGTCACTTTCAACATATTAAATAAAACCCGACTTTTTTCAGTTTGTAAGAAAAACATTCATAACACATATGTTCTTACTTCAATGCCTTTGTAAGCAGTCACCATCTGACCTAAAATGGCACTAAATTACAGGGTTTTATCTCATGTTTACAAGATGTTGTTGTTGGTCACAGCCAAACGGCCGCAGTAATCTCCACTGGTAAACAGGGTTCGACATTAACTTTTGAAGCCACTTGTCCAGTCAGACAAGTAGACCTTAATTTCACTTGTCCTGACCAAAAAGCAACTTGTCCTGACCATTATATCTTATTCTGCTCAGTACTTTGCAAAAATAATGAAATAATACAAAATGCTCAAATCATAAAGACTTGAATCGTTCAAAATACATACAAACATAATTGTAGGCAATTTCAATACAAAAAGAACTGACTAGAATAACAGGAAAACTCAAGATTATTGATTTTTAAACATTATACAAAGCCATAATACCTGACAAAAACTTGTTTTTTGCCAACATCAAAAAGAAAATGTTAAAAGTGATGTATATGTACAGTACTTAACTGATATTTAAAAAAACAAAATCATTCTATACATAGAGAGGACGTCACTACTTTAATTGTCTGTAAGATCGGTGTGTACCGGTGTCGTAAAATGCATATTCTTTACAAGGTAGAATATTCTTGTTATCTTGGCAAAGAAAAAAATGTTAAGGGTTGCTTCCCTTGTGAACAGTACAGTGTAGTACATGTATCACATGGAACTATCGGAACATCTCGGGCTTCGACGATTAAACGTATACAAAATATACTCGGAAAAATTGAGTAATATCTCCACAGAAATAATGGCTTTAAAGGCATTTTTTGTAAGTTATACAATTATAATGACCACTTGTCCCGTCGGACTAGCAAATTCTTTACTTACTTGTCCGGACTAACAATTTGGTTGTCCCGGACAGTCGGACTACCTTTAATGTCGAGCCCTGGTAAACGTCATATGTTCAGTTTTGTGACCCCCGGGGCCGGGTCAAATTTGAGCCCAGGGAAATAATTTGAACAAATTTGGTAGAGGACTATTAGATATCACTACATACAAAATTTAGTAGCCCTAGGCTCTATAATTAAGAACAAGAAGATTTTTAAAGTTTGCACACAATAGGCCTTATTTAAGCATATGTTCATTTTTGTGACCCCTGGAGCAAGGTCAAATTTGTTCCCAGGGGCATAATTTGAACAAACTAGGTAGAGAACTATTATATGTCACTACCTACCGAATTTAGTAAAAATAGGTCCAATGGTTATGGACAAGAAGATTTTTATAGTTTGCACAAAATGGGCCCAATATAAGCATATGTTAAATTTTGTGACCCCTGGGGAACGGTCAAATTTGATCCCAGGGGCTTAATTTGAACAAACTTGGTAGAGGACCATAAGATGTCATTACATACCAAATTTGGTAGCCCTATGCCATACGGTTAGGACAAGAAGATTTTTAAAGTTTGCACAAAATAGGCCTTATGTAAGCAAATTTTCGATTTTTGACACCCCCAGGGCACGGTCAAATTTGACCCCAGGGGCATAATTTGAACAAACTTGGTAGAGGACTATTAGATGTCACTACATACCAAATTTGGTAGCCCTAGGCCCAATGGTTATGGATGTAAAGATTTTTAAAGTTTTCACAAAATAGGCCTTATATAATAAGCAAATTTTCAATTTTTTGACCCCCCAAGGCAGGGTCAAATTTGAGTCATGTTGGTAAAGAAGTATGCACAATATTAAAGCAATATGTCAAGGGACATAGGAAATATTTGGGGTGGTTCGCAAACTTTTACATAGAGTTATTAATAATATGCATATTCTAAGTGGAAAAAAGGCCATTATTCTTATAAAATGATTGATACAGTTGTCTGCTCTTGTTTGTAAGTTGGGGTCATGTTGGTAAAGAAGTATGCAAAATATTTTAGAAATTTGTCAAGGGACATAGGAAATATTTGGGGTAGTACGCAAACTTTAACATTTGCACGCTTACGCTTACGGGAAGCCGATCCCGGGTTGAGTAGGATAGCTCCACTATATATATTTCATATACAATAGACAAGCTAAAAATTAATGTTTTCTAGTGCATCTGGGGCATCACCAGCCTTACCAGCTGTTTCACAAGAAAGAGAGCAATCCTTTGTCACAACTTCCATAAACTTGTCCGCGTTGAAGTTTTACAAGAATGGTTGAATATGAGCACCAAATATTTTCTCTCCCAAGTACCTTGGTATGTTTTGCTGGTTGTGTGCATGTTGCAATGTTGGTGGAACTCTGGTTGAGCCAAGTTCTGGACCACTGTTACCGTCATATCTTCTAATGGTGAATCATTGGCATCATCTCCTGCATCACAAAATCGAAAGCCTAATCACAACATCAATCTACATAACTGTCCAGTGTCCATCTAATTATTGTATTCAGGAAATGATTCATAAGACATGCTTGCCAAGAATTGTATGTTAAGAACTCATTTTGATGAAATAAAGAGTTTTTGGAGGTTAATTCTTATTTTCAAAAACCCTAATTGAAGGGCAAGTCATCATTTTGATAAAATGAATTGTGTATCAAGTCCTCACTTTTATGATAAATCAATTGTATGTCAAGTCCTCACTTTTATAATAAAATAAGTTTTGTGTAAAGTCCTCATTTTGATTGATAAGAATTTTTTTGAGAAAGTTCTTATTTTAAAAAACTGGAGTCATCATTTTGATAAAATGAAGTGTGTATCAAGTCCTCACTTTTATGATAAATCAATTGTATGTCAAGTCCTCACTTTTATAATAAAATAAGTTTTGTGTAAAGTCCTCATTTTGATTGCAAATAATTTTTTTGAGAAAGTTCTTATTTTCAAAAAAACTAATTGAAAGGCAAGTCATCATTTTGATAAAATGAATTGTGTATCAAGTCCTCACTTTTATGATAAATCAATTGTATGTCAAGTCCTCACTTTTATAATAAAATAAGTTTTGTGAAAAGTCCTCATTTTGATTGATAAGAATTTTTTTGAGAAAGTTCTTATTTTAAAAAACTGGAGTCATCATTTTGATAAAATGAAGTGTGTATCAAGTCCTCACTTTTATGATAAATCAATTGTATGTCAAGTCCTCACTTTTATAATAAAATAAGTTTTGTGTAAAGTCCTCATTTTGATTGCAAATAATTTTTTTGAGAAAGTTCTTATTTTCAAAAAACCTAATTGAAGGGCAAGTCATCATTTTGATAAAAAGAAGTGTGCATTTAGTCCTCACTTTTATGATAAATCAATATGTGTGTCAAGTCCTTACTTTTATAATAAAATAAGTTTTGTGTAAAGTCCTCATTTTGATTGCAAATACTTTTTTTTTTAAAGATCTTATTTTGAAAAAACTAATTAAAGGGGAAATCATCATTTTGATAAAATGAAGTGTGCATTAAGTCCTCACTTTTATGATAAATCAATCTGTGTGTCAAGTCCTCACTTTTATAATAAAATAAGTTCTGTGTAAAGTCCTCATTTTGATTGATTAGAATGTTTTTGAGAAAAATCTTATTTAACAAAAAAAAAACTACATTGTAATTGAAGGAAAAGTATTATTTTGATCAAATGAATTGTGTATCATGTTCTCACATTTATTTGAGAAAATTATTATTTTCCAAAAAAAAAAATTGTAGGACAAGTCTTTATTTTCATCAAATGAATTGTGTGTCTTAAGTCCTCACTTTAAATTATATAAAGATTTTTGGGGAAAATTCTTATTTGCAAACAACTAATTTAGGGCAAGTCTTCATTTTGATAAATAAATTTTATATGAAGTCCTCACTTTTATAATATAAACAACAAGAAAATTCGTTTAATTGATATCCCCCACCAAATAAATTTTGTTTATTGATGGGTGAATAACTTAATTAAAGCTTATTTGTAGGGTTGTGCCTTTTCTTACTTTTTTGTAGTTACATCATACAAAAAAACAAAGGGCAATATCTCTTATTTAAAAAAGTGTAGGGGTATGGTTCTTGTGCATGGAGCTTCTCCTTATTAATATCTATACGCCCATGAAGTTTCATGTTGAAAACTTGTATCATATCTGAGATATAGCCCTGAAAAGTTACATCATACAAAAACAACAAATGGCAATAACTCTCATTTAAGAAAGTAAAGGGTTATGGTTCTTGTGCATGGAGCTTCTCCTTATTAATATCTATACGCCCATGAAGTTTCATGTTGAAATCTTGTATCGTGTCTGAGATATAGCCCTGAAAAGTTACATCATACAAAAACAACAAAGAGCAATAACCCTTATTTAAGAAAGTGTAGGGTTATGGTTCTTCTACACGGCACTTCTCCTCATTGATATCTATAAATTCATTAAGTTTCATGATGCAAATTCTTATAATTATAGTTTCTGAGATATAGACCTGAAAAGTTTGTGATGGACGGACTAACAGATGACAGACTGACAGACTGACGGACAACACCAAAACTATATCCCTCCGCCTTTGGCGGGGGATAAAAATGTGTCAAGTCCTTGTTTACTTGACTTTGTGTTATTCTGTGATACATATATAAATTGCATTAAACGTAACAAGAAAACATTGCTTCTAAACAAACATTAATTTAACTAAACAATTAATACTGTGTGTCAGAACTGTGTTATCTAAAGATAATTGTTATTATTGCTGTTAATTGAGTACTTTATGAAAATAAACACTAAAATAATCAACACTTTGTGAGTTGCTTTTGCGCGTCTTCCGAACTACGAACTGCGTCTCAAACACCAATCATCCACTGTGGCATAATGTATGTTCTATTATTTGTGTGACACACATATTGACATTTTCTAAACTGTATTATATAAAATTTCATTAAATATAAATTATGGTTTTGCTATACATGTATTGCAAAATGTCAAATGTTTGTTGTAGACTTAATTAGACTAATACCAATTGAAGTCTGTGTTGTTTTCACACATTTAAAAATTATCAATTTTACAGATTTTTGAAATAAAGTAGCTATTTAACATAACAAGCGGGCCATGATGGCCCTTAAGAGCTCATATGAGTTCACGGACACAAATTTACCTGATAGAAGGCATGAACTTAGTAAAAGAAAAATATGATAGACCTAAAAAAAAAAAAGACGTGTTCATAAGGCACAGTTGCCCCCACGTTCCACTTTTGTCGCAAAACTACGCTTATGTCAAACACAACCTGTTAATAGCCATATTTGACTATTGACCTGTAAGTGCGACTTTGACCTTGGAGTTCAGCCTTCTCATGTTAGCCATTTGTAAGCATTAAATTTTGGAAGTCCCAGGCATAAAATTGCACTTCAATGCTAAGAGTATAATTAAACCATTACAATGTATCACATTATAATAAATATTAATTTTTAATTTAATGTGTTTTGAACAAATGTACGTGGGTCATTCAAAAGTTGTTGTCTGGTAACCTTTTGTTGATTTAGTTATTCCAGGGTATAATCTACATGTGCGTCTCGCGTCTATGACGCACAAATTAATATCGAAATAGACGCATCGTTTTGAAATATGTGCGTCCACTCGGACGCATTGCTGAACTGTATCCATTACCGCATACGCGAATCACGATAAGCACAAACCATCTTGTGTATGAGTCAAAAGTGTAGCAATGAACGCTGAGTTAAATTAACCGAATGAGGCTTGAAGACTCCAGCAAGTCTTTTGATTGGCTCTAGTCGAGCCGCTGATGTATAATACAAACTAATTAGAATCTACCTTTTAAATAGAATGTGTTATGATATTTTCTCGAATCCCCGGATGAAAACCTGCTTTAACTTTGTGTAACTTAGTCATATATAATACAGAAAAAATGCCTCCGAAACAAGGTGTTGAAGCTTAATCCAAAACAAACAAATCTGGCAATACCTTATATTTCTGAAAGTTTTATTGAAGTATAAAATTGAAAATTGCCTTTTACAAAAAATGTCAAGCAAAACCAGTACACTTGGGGCAATTTTAAGGATATTGTTCAATATATTTTGTTAATGAAGCAAGTTATTGAGAAGAATTTTCACATTTAAGTTAATCACATGGAAACACTTCTGTAAGATAGAAAAAGAACTCAAACATGCTTAATGGTATGAAAATAAATGCATGTTTTATTTAGGCTTCATTATTTTTTAAATCACCCATAGGATATGATGCGGCATTTATCTTTACGGAATATAAAAAATATCAATCATTTTTACCCGGAACTTGGCGCTGTAATAAATTTGCTATTCTGTGTGTTCTTTTACCAAGCTTGATTAGGAATTTTTGAAAACGCGCAATGGAGATTTTCTTTCACCATTAAAAATAATAGTTCACGGATTCAAACCATAATACCTGATTAATATGTTGCTACAGTGGATTCCTGTTCTTAGCATACCATGTCAGCAAAAATTATGCTAATAACAGGAATATGCTATTAACAGGAACACACATTTTAGCATAAATATAGCAACTGGGGGCATACAATAAGTCAAATCTGTTAATAATTGATCGTCAAAGTGAAATGTAAATGCAACATTGTATATGATTGATGTTTAAGATAACTATTTATCAAATGGAATTGTATTCTAAGGTATTTGCATTTGCATTTGAGCATTTTTTAGCAGATTTAAAGCATATTTTCTTGGCATTCTGAGAATGTTCTATATGCTATAAAGACTTTAAGTGAATTCTGAATATTGGGGTTAAAAATTATGCTATTAATAGAAGAAAAATACATTAAAATATAAGAATTAATCTGTGCTTTGACATTCTATATGCTAATAACATAAATATGCTATTATCAGGTATGCTAATAAGTAGAATCCAAAAATTATCCTTCAGTCTGACAGAATTTCCTAGCCTGTCAGACCAAACATCTGACAGATTTTTTTACATTTAGCGGTGTCTGACTTGGCTTCTCACTTTTGAGTTCATGATGCTTAATGTTTTAGATTCAACACTAGTTTCTTCAACCTCACGACACCAGAGCTCCTTTGATGCAAATATACTTAAGTGGTATTAAGGGATATATTTTTTTCCCTGCAAATTGCGTTTAGTTCCTCACATCTGGTTAAAAATAAACCTGTTACCCTCCGATTGACTGTCAATTTATACAGCAAACTCCAATACATATTCCTGTTTGTATTCTTGTATGAAAATGTCCACAACATATGGGCGTAGTTATATGGGGACTGAATATTCAAATACATGTAGGTTAAGAAGTACAGTTAATGACATGACAAAATGCTGTTAGGACATATCATCATCCTTAATTCTAAACCAGCTTTACATGACATTATTCTTAAGAGGGGCATTTCAGAATAAAGATAAAAAGATACAAACGATTCGCAATGGAAAAATTATTTCCTGCAAATATTTTTTATCGAAATTATTTCCGTCAAGACATGTTGTACAATAGCATGCCATGGTTAAAATGAGTGTGTAAAACAATGCCTAAACTCTTTCTGCAAAGTTTGGGAAGTCTGCTTTAGGGACATTTAAATGGAAGGACAGATGAAAGGTAACTCATTATAGTGCCACCAATGTTATTATTATGAAACTTTTTCGCAGTTCAGAACTGAAAATAACATCCCAGAACTTAATTATCCACTGCCAAGTTATTCAATAAATAGTAAATTGTAAACATTTCAATTATGAAAAATTAAACAACTTGTAATTCAGACACAACTCACATTTTACCTGTTGTTAGCTTTGAACAAGCTAATTGGCCTCGGTGAAAAATAATTTACATTGAAATTGAGAAAAGTCCTTGAGAACTCAGTGCCCCAGATAATTATTTGGGAAATAGGGTTTTCAACCATTGATTTTGAAAAATAGGGTGATTTCATTCTTCATATAGAGTGAAATGAGTAATAAAAATGCATACCTTAAAATAATTGCTGATTTACTTCCGTTGACGCTGATATAAACTTTAAAAAATGTCGACAATTTCTAACCAATGACATGCCTTTTTATACTTTTGACAGGTTTGTTAAGTCACAGACTTTCCATCATGTTTTTTGGATGTCAACTCAACTGCTGTATACACAGTTTCTAACAAAATCGATAACACGAATGATTCGGCACTTATTGGCTCTTGCTTTCTTGATTCAAAAAAGTTTGCGATCGGCTGATATTTTGGCGCAACATTCTCGGACGTCTTTTGACCTCTCTTAGCTATTTTTATTTCGCATTGTAATAGAAACTGAAAGTACAGACGCTTTACAAATACATGCACAATGGGCGACGAATTAGGTCAGATTGAAAACGCATAGCGTTTGAATAACTATGACCGTTTGCTGAGCTTGCTGAATGTAAGCGTCACCGCGTTACGATAATAATTCCAAAGAGAAAATACCTAAAATGAGCAAATCATTTTTAATCGAAGTTTTGTATCGTTAATTTGACAAATTTGCGTAAAAGTCAAATTGGTTGCGTTTTCAATACTCATGATAATTGTATTTCTTTGCATTTTTAAACATTTTAATAGGGTGAAAGACGCAGATACGTACGCAGCTTATCTGGGGCACTTAGAACTGGTTAACAGACATGATATTTTGGATAATTGTAAAAGTTAGGACATGTATGGGGAGAACGACAAACGTAAACAATGTTAACCAGAAAGGCACAATCACAGGCAATCGGCCCCTGTGACGGAAGCAATTATTAAGAATCATTAAGAAAATAAATCGATAGAAACAGAGAACCTACACTTGCGCACCCATTGAGCAATTCTTATCAGTCATCGTCGTGATTTTCGCAAAAGTTTTAACAGCCGTTAGACATTTATGATCGATTTTCTTATTAAGCGAATGGCAACAATTTTTTGATCGACTAGTTTGCAGCCAAAATATAAAGCACTTACCGCGTGTCAATGTTAAACTTTAAACAGGTCGTCACATAAACTTGCAGAAGATGTGAAAAAGGCACCATCATGGCAGCAGCCATTTTTTCCAAACAAACCAGTTTCGCACCAAAAGGCAAATATAACAAGAGTGGCACGTACTAAAAGGCGGATGAAAGAGCGGATGATATAGCGTATATAGTAAAGAGCGGATGATATAGACAAAGAAGGATTATCGGAAAGAGCGGATGATATGAACAAAGAAGGAAACAGCGGATGATATAGGGTATATAGTAAAGAGCGGATGATATAGACAAAGAAGGATTATCGGAAAGAGCGGATGATATGAACATAGAAGGAAACAGCGGATGATATATACAAAGAAGGAATCTGCGGATGATATATACAAAGAAGGGATTTGCTGATATATAAATAATTATTTAATCTGCGGACATTATGAATCAGCGGATAATATATACAAATAAGGAAAAGAAAAACATTATTATATTAAAATGAATAGAGTTTATGAAAAGAAAAACATTATTATATTAAAATAAATAGAGTTTATGAATAACATTTTTATGGCACAACTTGAACAAATTACAACTTAAATAGACACAATATTATTATTAGAATATGAAAATGTATAAACGCCACTTTATATAAAAAAAATAATTAAGAATTTCTTTAAACTTAAAATAATTAATAAATCTGCGGATAATATATACAAAGAACGAAATTGCCAAAAAATCTGAAAAGAGCGGATAATATAGACAAAGAAGGATTATCGGAAAGAGCGGATGATATGAACAAAGAAGGAAACAGCGGATGATATATACAAAGAAGGAATCTGCGGATGATATATACAAAGAAGGGATTTGCTGATATATAAATAATTATTAAATCTGCGGACATTATGAATCAGCGGATAATATATACAAATAAGGAAAAGAAAAACATTATTATATTAAAATGAATAGAGTTTATGAAAAGAAAAACATTATTATATTAAAATAAATAGAGTTTATGAATAACATTTTTATGGCACAACTCGAACAAATTACAACTTAAATAGACACAATATTATTATTAGAATATGAAAATGTATAAACGCCACTTTATCTAAAAAAATAATTAAGAATTTCTTTAAACTTAAAATAATTAATAAATCTGCGGATAATATATACAAAGAACGAAAATGCCAAAAAATCTGAAAAGAGCGGATAATATAGACAAAGAAGGATTATCGTAAAGAGCGGATGATATGAACAAAGAAGGAAACAGCGGATGATATATACAAATGATATGAACAAATAAGGAAACTGCGGACATAATAAACAAAGACGGCAATATACCATAGAACACTGAATGGTGTGACTGGCTAACACGAATTAGTATTTAAAATATGTTTGGCTATGATGCAATGAAAAAGGATGATAAGATTATTATTTGTTTGTAAAACCAAGTTTTATTGCACATCCAATTTTAATAGCATTCATTACTTTATTGATAATAAACTCATCAGTAATGTTAGATTTATGAAATGAATTACTTTTTTATCCACAAAAGCAACATAATATATATATATATATATATATATATATATATGTGTGCCTTGGGTTAATTTTATGTTTTCCGAAGTATAGATGAAATCATTGTGTGATAAGAGTCATTTATGAAGGAAGGAAAAAAAAAAAATAATATATCTGCACCGTTATTGTCTTTTTTCTGAAAACAAGTAAACAACAACTGGTAAGACTCCCTATTGTTATCATTAATACGCACCCTTAGTGTCCTTATTGAAGCTATTTAGCGCATTATCGATTATCGATTGCTTCTAGTACACAAGAAATTGGCATGTTATTTTAAACTAATTGTTGATAAGCTGATAATAATCTTGATAACAAGTCACCCAGATCATTAAAGCGTAGCATAACGGTTTTTACCAATATATGATTGAGATAACGTAAACATTAAACTTAACAAATTTCGAAGGAAATATTTTCTAATGACATCTTCACTAATTGCACATGCAAGTAAAAATACATAAACGCAGTATGTATTATATGCAGCAAATATGAATATGTTAATTTCATGAATTAAAAATTGTCAGTTTTACCTTTAATTTTCATTAACAATTTTATGATTAAAGCCGCATGTCACACCTTAAACAAACTGTAAAGATTGTCAGTAAGTTGTACCGTTTAAGTTCCATTAACAAGTATATGATCAAAGCCACAGGTCACACCTTTAACAAACTGTAACTATCGTCAGTCAATTGTACCTTTAATTTACATTAACACGTATATGATCAAAGCCTCGTGTCACTTCTTTTACCAGCTGTAAGGATAGAGTAAATGTCGACTGCGTATATATATTTCAAAATCATCGAGCTTTTTTACAAACCTTTACAGCATATCTATAGTATACTGAGCATTACACAGTGTTTTTTCGTAATAAATATTTATTATTAAAGCGTGTGTTTTTTGTGTGTGTGTGTGCAGAAATAGTGTCATTATGGCCATGATAGTTGGACATTCACAGACTAAGTATCTTAAGTCGAGCACTTTGTGCCCAGTGTTCCCATACCCTGGATTTAAAGTGAAAGATTTCATGCGCGGTCACCTGGAATTTTACAAGCAATTGTGCCAGAAATCGGTAAGTTCATTTCTATAGTAATAATTTTTCATTTTTTTAATTATTCATATTGTCCGCAGTTTCCTTCTTTGTATATATTATCCGCAAATGCCTTCTTTGTACATAACATCCGCAGTTTCCTTCTTTGTACATATCATCCGCTCTTTTCTTCTATGTTCATATCATCCGCTCTTTCCGATAATCCTTCTTTGTATATATCATCCGCTCTTTACAGATTATTTTGGCGGCCGAGCGCTAAATTTTGCGCTCAGCCGCCATTGGTGTGTTTTACTATGTACACTTATACTAAGATAAGCAGACTATATATCATTCACAGTTTCGTTTTTTGTATATATCATCATTGTATATATCATTTGTATATTAATAATTATATTTTCCGCAGTTTCCTTCTTTGTATATATTATTATTATTATTAATTAATTAATTTATTATTATTTAATAATTATTTATATATCCGCAAATGCCTTCTTTGTACATAACATCCGCAGTTTCCTTCTTCGTACATATCATCCGCTCTTTCCTTCTATGTTCATATCATCCGCTCTTTCCGATAATCCTTCTTTGTATATATCATCCGCTCTTTACTATATACGCTATATCATCCGCTCTTTCCTTCATTGTTCATATCATCCGCTCTTTCCGATAATCCTTCTTTGTCTATATTATCCGCACTTTACAGATTATTTTGGCAATTTCGTTCTTTGTACATATTATCCGCATATTTATTAATTATTCATATTGTCCGCAGTTTCCTTCTTTGTATATATCATCCGCTCTTTACTATATACGCTATATCATCCGCTCTTTCATCCGCCTTTTAGCACGACCCAACAAGAGTTCTGATTGGCTAATGCCATAATCTAAAAATAAATGCTGGTCGAGCAGGATTTTTCTGCACGAGCAGAAAAAATGCTGGTCGAGCAGTAAATTTGCTGCTCGAGCAGCATTTTGCTGGTCGAGCAGCATTTAAAATGCTGCTCGAGCAGCATTTTTTTCTGCTCGAGCAGAAGTTAAAGTTTCGACCCCTTTGGTATCCCATACTCCAGGGCGTGATCACCCGATACGACTCGAGTTATACTGTTCAAGAAGCCTTAGGTTACGGAGTTCCGCTGTATGGACAGGCAATGGTATTACCATCATACCATTTGGTGTGGGGTTAGCCTCTAGATAACCTGGCTCAAAGATCTATAAATAAATAGTTTATTTACAGATAACGAAGGAACATGGATAAGGCCACGGTATCGCAATCTTCTCTATTATTTATTAACAAGAAATATCTTTTAAAAAGATATTCGGCGTATATCCTGACTTTGGAATATAGAAAGAAATTCACGTTTTTATTTGATTCTGTAGTAGAAACAAAGAAGAACCCTTTTCTTTTTCAAGATAAAGCTTTATAATAATGATAAATTACCAGGATATTATATTGGGCTTTTGTTTTTGACATCTGATATCTTGTGAAGCTAATGATTGTGCCCTAATACTAATTATACATGCCATGAAGTAAAACAAAACAAAATTACTGCGTATGTGTGTGTTATAGATAAAATTATCCCCCCCCCCAAAAAAAAAAAACACAACAACAATGAAAATGTTATTTGCATATTAAATACCACACACTATGACAACACAAAATAGTGTTTGTGTATAATCAATATGAACATATGAAAGTTGCTGCTTATATGGGATCCCCACCAGGATTTGAACCTGGATTTCCTCTCCATATAGAAAGGTGTGTTTGCTTACACTATAAGGATGATACCATTAACATCAATAATATTGTTTACAGTTATTTCTGTCAACTATATTTACTATTTCAATAAGTCTTGACACAAAAATGTGTAAATACATGTTTTGAAGCTTTTAAACAAAATTTATTCTCCATCTGTTTTTTCAGGCAGATGTCACATTGATAATAACATGTATCATAAGGGCTCGCCTTTAAAGCTGCTCTGGATCAGGAACTCGTGTTTTTCCACCAGCACTGAACCTGAAATCAGACAAAGATTATTTAAAACCACATTTTTGTTATAAAAACAATTAAATGCCTTTTTTTTATTTCAATAGATTATTGATCCCCATAAAATCTGGACACATAACCCAACAACTCGTTGAAAATGTGTTTGCTTATTTACATCTGTTAGTACATGTGTTGGTACATGTGACAGTGAGGCTGTAAGAAACTGCAACAAATAAGTCAAAACAAATATTAAAATAACTGTTAATGCACGAGATCTACAATGGTATGTTTCTTATATTAGCAAAGTAATGAGAATAACTAAACATGACACTTTTTAGCAGCACAAACTATTAAGATCTATATAACTTTCAATGTTTATATACAAGCAGGGCTGAGTTGCAACATTTTACAAGAATAAACGTTGATTACTTGTACCGTAAGAAATAACACTTTTTAATTGATGTAACATGCATAAAAATAATCCCAAATAGTTTTTTAAAAAACACACAGAAATATAAATTGACTAGATTGACATGAACAGACAGTAAATAGTTTTTTGGAATAGTCATTTTCGTCAGATCATGTACAAAATTGAGACAATCATAGCTCTAAACAGTTTCCAATTAGTATTACAATGTAAAAGAAACAAATAAAGTAAAAAAGATATACACTGAACATGTGCTTGGAAGTTGGAAGGTCCTGGAATAATTTCATCAAAATTTCTTCAAGAAAGTATAATGTACAGAAAAATTTAGCTTAATAAAAACAACACTAAACAATACTGTTACAGATATTCACCCTTATATTGTTCTTTTCCAAGGTACCATGATATCCTTATTAAAAATACAATTTTTGTGTTGTACATTGTTACTGAACTCAACCGATAACAATTTATGAAATTTTATGCACACATAAAAGGTTTTATGAATCGACCTTGGTTCTAAGTTATGTAATAACGCGAGGCGGATGGGAATTGTGCAAAAAGGTTGTTTAATTTTGCATAACTGATCAGCCAATCGGGCATTGGGATCGGAGTCAAGTGACAGTTAGCGTCACCCGCGCCTAGCGTCCTTTCGCAGACAAGGAAAGCGCTCTTCTCGCAGTCTTAGTAAACGCTGTTAGCAGAAAGTTGCTAGGAAAATACACGGAGCGCATCTCATCTAGAGTCCGTGGAAAATATAATACCTCCATTCCGCCTCCGCTATACATTTATATATACACATATAATTTTTTGTGTGGGTGTGTGTGGAAATATTCGAGGCATACGTTTATGTTATCGGTTGTTTAAAACAACGCTTTACTTGCTTGCGTTGGATTGTGATCAGTGGCAGCCAGACTTTGTGTGCATTTTAGTGTTTCGTGCGAAATCCTTTGTTCTCCGGAATCCCAAGATGGCGGCGTCCATAAAGTCGCAATTGTTTGGTCATTCGTTTGTTTCACGTTTGAAAGATTTCATTCGGTCAAGAAATGGACTTAATTACCGTTTGGGCCTACAACTCGGGACAATGGTGCAGTTCACTGGATTTCCTGGCGCTCGAGCTAGGTCATAAATCGGGAAAATGCAATTCGTTGCGGAACAGCTTTGAATTTGATTGTATTTATTATGATTTTAGCAAGGTATTTGATACAGTACCGCACACCCGATTGATGAAGAAATTAGAGTCTTATGGTATAGATGGCAATATTTTGAACTGGGTGAAAGCTTTTCTTACTAACAGGAAACAACAAGTTATTGTAAATAAAAGTAAATCTGAATGGTGCAATGTTACAAGCGGCATACCACAAGGAAGTGTTTTAGGGCCCACGCTTTTTTTAGTTTACATAAATGGCATTGAGGACTTAATTGAAAGTACCATTAGACTTTTCGCAGACGCTACAAAACTATTCAACATTGCACAATCACGACAAGATACGGACCAAATTCAAAGAGACAATGACAAATTATGTAATTGGAGTGACACTTGGCTTCTAAAATTTAACACTGAAAAATGTGGAGTAATACATTATAGAAAAAATAACCCAAACAAAACTTATCTGCTTGGAACCGGATTTGAAATAAATAAAATATCAAGTAAAACGCAAGAAAGGGATTTAGGGATTATATTCAGTGCTGATTTGAAATTTAGAGAAAATATGAACCAGTGTATCAATAAAGCCAACAGCCAAATAGGACTTATTAGAAGGACTTTTCTTCACGTTACTACAAAACAACTAAGGAAATTACACAAGTCGTTAATCAGACATTACTTTGGAATATGGTAATATCATTTGGTAGCCAAGATTCAAAAAAGATATAGAAGTTGTGGAACGTGTACAAAAACGTGCGACTAAATTAGTATACTATGTTAGACACTTGCCAACATTGAAAGACTTAAAATTTTAAAAATACCATCCTTGTCATATCGTCGTTGCCGTGGAGACATGATTGAAGTTTTCATGCCCCCCTTCGAAGAAGAGGGGGTATATTGCTTTGCTCATGTCGGTCCGTCCGTCCGTATGTCCGTCCACCAGACGGTTTCCGGATGATAACTCAAGAACGCTTAGGCCTAGGATCATGAAATTTCATAGGTACATTGATCATGACTCGCAGATGACCCCTATTGATTTTGAGGTCACTAGGTCAAAGGTCAAGGTCACAGTGAACCGAAATAGTAAAATGGTTTCCAGATGATAACTGAAGAAAGCTTAAGCCTAGGATCATGAAAATTCATAATTCATAGGTACATTGATCATGACTCGCAGATGACCCCTATTGATTTTGAGGTCACTAGGTCAAAGGTCAAGGTCACGGTGACCCGAAATAGTAAAAAGATTTCCGGATGATAACTCAAGAACGCTTACGCCTAGGATCATGAAACTCCATAGGTACATTGATCATGACTCTCAGATGACCCCTATTGATTTTCAGGTCACTAGGTCAAAGGTCAAGGTCACGGTGACCCGAAACAGTAAAATGGTTTCCGGATGATAACTCAAGATCGCTTACGCCTAGGATCACGAAACTTAATAGGTACATTGATCGTGACTCGCAGATGACCCCTATTGATTTTCAGGTCACTAGGTCAAAGGTCATGGTCACGGTGACCCGAAACAGTAAAATGGTTTCCGGATGATAACTCAAGAACGCTTATGCCTAGGATCATGAAACTTCATAGGTACATTGATCATGACTCGCAGATGACCCCTATTGATTTTCAGGTCACTAGGTCAAAGGTCAAGGTCACGGTGACTCAACTTAGAAAAATGGTTTCCGGATGATAACTCAAGAACGCTTACGCCTAGGATCATGAAACTTCATAGGTACATTGATTATGACTCGCAGATGACCCCTTTTGATTTTCAGGTCACTAGGTCAAAGGTCATGGTCACGGTGACCCGAAACAGTAAAATGGTTTCCGGATGATAACTCAAGAACGCTTATGCCTAGGATCATGAAACTTCATAGGTATATTGATCAATTCACCATTGCACCATTCAGATTTACTTTTATTTACAATAACTTGTTGTTTCCTGTTAGTAAGAAAAGCTTTTACCCAGTTCAAAATATTGCCATCTATACTATAAGACTCTAATTTCTTCATCAATCGGGTGTGCGGTACTGTATCAAATGCCTTGCTAAAATCATAATAAATACAATCAAATTCAAAGCTGTTCCGCAACGAATTGCATTTTCCCGATTTATGACCTAGCTCGAGCGCCAGGAAATCCAGTGAACTGCACCATTGTCCCGAGTTGTAGGCCCAAACGGTAATTAAGTCCATTTCTTGACCGAATGAAATCTTTCAAACGTGAAACAAACGAATGACCAAACAATTGCGTCTTTATGGACGCCGCCATCTTGGGATTCCGGAGAACAAAGGATTTCGCACGAAACACTAAAATGCACACAAAGTCTGGCTGCCACCGATCACAATCCAACGCAAGCAAGTAAAGCGTTGTTTTAAACAACCGAGAACATAAACGTATACCTCGAATATTTCCACACACACCCACACAAAGAATTATATGTGTATATATAAATGTATAGCGGAGGCGGAATGGAGGTATGATATTTTCCACGGACTCTAGATGAGATGCGCTCCGTGTATTTTCCTAGCAACTTTCTGCTAACAGCGTTTACTAAGACTGCGAGAAGAGCGCTTTCCTCGTCTGCGAAAGGACGCTAGGCGCGGGTGACGCTAACTGTCACTTGACTCCGATCCCAAAGCCCGATTGGCTGATCAGTTATGCAAAATTAAGCAACCTTTTGGCACAATTCCCATCCGCCTCGCGTTATTACATAACTTAGAACCAAGGTCGATTCATGAAACCTTTTATGTGTGCATAAAATTTCATAAATTGTTTTCGGTTGAGTTCAGTAAAAATGTACAACACAAAAATTGTATTTTTAATAAGGATATCATGGTACCTTGGAAAAGAACAATGTAAGGGTGAATATCTGTAACAGTATTGTTTAGTGTTGTTTTTATTAAGCTAAATTTTTCCGTACATTATACTTTCTTGAAGAAATTTTGATGAAATAATTCCAGGACTTTCCAACTTTTAAGCCCATGTTCAGTGTATATCTTTTTTACTTTATTTGTTTCTTTTACATTGTAATACTAATTGGAAACTGTTTAGAGCTATGATTGTCTCAATTTTGTACATGATCTGACGAAAATGACTATTCCAAAAAATATCACAATGAAAATATGGGCAGCCTTAAAACTCAATCTGCACTTTATAATGATACCATATATGATGTGGTCAATAGTTTATATTTGAAGTTTTATTTGCAACAATTATTAAGAGTTTAAATGGAAAATCAAATGCATCGGTAAAATGGGGTAAATAAAATCTGGTTTTATTTTATTATCTAAAAGAATATCACTATGAAAATGTGGGCAGCCATTAAACTGAATCATCACTTTAATAAAATGTCAAATTTAATAATATCCAGGGCATATTGTCTTTGTTTTATTTGTCACAAGTTTTCAGAAATTGGAGCAAAACGTGTCGCTTCCGAGAATAACGTAAAAATGCAGTAATGTTTGTAACGATTCTTACCGTAACCTCCAATGGTGTCGCTTGGTTACTGAACTGGTCTGGTGAAAACACTACCAAGCAATTGAAAAATAACATATTCAGTCAATGTCAACAAGGTACTCGCTCTGAATGCGCTCATAAGTTTGTTGCTTTTACCCGCTTCGGATTAAAATTGGCGTCGTCTCAACTTTCCAACAGGTCTCGCGAAATCCCGTGACGTATGAGATCTCGGGATAAATCGCAAGAACAAGCTGTCTATCTCTGTTATCTGCGTCTCTAGTATTGTAAACATTGTAACAAATGAAGAAATTGCTTTTTATGATTAAATTTTTCATTCAGCAATATGGTTCAAATCATGTCACAACAGAATTAACAGGTGTCTAGATAATGTTCTTCAACTATTTACTAAACAATACAAAAAAGAAATGGCTTACATATGGTAGGAATAATTGTGGTAAAAGGGGAAAATTCTCAAAATGAGCAACATCTCTTTATCTCATGATTTTGAGAATTGTCTGCAAAATGATGTTATTAGACATATGTACCATATGTACCTTTATAATACACCAAAAAGTGTCAGTCAGTCTTTTTACAGTTACCTGAAAAGTGTTTCATTTTGACATCAAAGAAATACACTTATACATTCATCTGGGCACAATAACAATCAAGTCTTTTTTGGTTCATTATTTGTACACATTGTCAATTGTTTAGTTTTAATCAATTGGAAAATGGAGATGGACTGTTGTGATACATATATAAATCTATACTAATATGGCTTGTGATATATGTGATTTGAAAGTACATTTTACTGTAACTTGTGACTGCACATAGCACTCAAGGAACAAATACACAATGAAAAGATACAACTCATTCAAAAAAAAAAAAAAAACACAATATTTATCAATACAGTACTAGTAATGAAGAGTTATGGTCATTTTTTTGTATCAAATAATGTGTTCACTATATCATTGAAACTCACCAACAGGTCATGTTGCGTGAAGCGTAATTGTTTGAAGTATACGTGGAATTTTTCAACAAGAACAAAGTCCCCAACCACTAAGAAGGTACGACGGTAATTAAATCATAAAACGGGAGACGGTATTAATCCAAGATTCGAAACAACGCGTGTGAGTGCAGTGATTAATTTCCGGATGAAATCGAGTGCAATGGATTCGAATAGTGGGATAGTGCGGCTCGATTGGTCATTGGGGGCTCGGGTAACCCGTTGTAAATCCAAGCAAAATTGCTTTAAAATAATTAATTAAAGCTTTGACCATCATTCAGTCAAACGTTGTTTTGTATAACTATTAAAGTGTTCGAAACTGTTAAATATTTAACTGCCAATGACAAAAGATAGTATTTCATTTTATATCGCGGCTGAGCATTGCGTGTGAGATAATGGATTAATTTCGGATAATAGTAAAGTTGAATATAACACAAATGCTCAATTGCCTTTGCTATTTTAGCGAGATTTGCCACATGAACTTAATTTGTCCCCCTCTTTGTGATAATCGATTAAACGGATTTTGCATAGATTTTAAATCGATTTGTTTTGTTTTCAATCATTTTTGCTTCAGAAATGACCACTACGCAGTGTATTATTAATTTTAATTAATAAAACAATATTAAATGACAATATTAAATCACATGTAAACCACTATTGGTATAATAAACAAGTAGCGTTAACAAACAATAAAATACAATAAAAAATAAAGAAATGCAACAAGTAAATGAACATCGTGGTATGAACAGATAAGCATCAAATGTTAATTATCACTGAGATTTGATGATAACGCTATTATCACAACTGTTAAATCACGGATAAATCACAAATACATCACAGACAGGTGCAAGTCATTTCTTATACAAAACACGTTATTTGTGTTTCTGCCCGTAGTGCCTACAAAGTGAGCTAATATGTTTGTAAGCGGCTTTGCACACTCTGCAGAGATGTGTTTTTCTTCCATGTGTGTTTTCATATAAGTCCTCGCATATGAGCCCGAGTGCGCTCTTCCCTGGCCGAGTGGGCATCTAAATCTGCTTGCGTTGCGAAGTCTTTACCACAAATACGAAATACATAAATATTTACGTCCCCGTGTGCATTGCATCTGTAATCATTTATAAGCATAATAAGCACATGTATCTTACACGTACACAGTTTGCTACTTATTTGCAGTATTTAAATATTTAATGATTTGGAAAATATGTATCTTATAAATAATTTAAGCGTTTTGGTTAACATTGTTTTGATGACATTTTTCTATAGTTACCGTTCAAGAAGTGAAACTGCAATCGACCTAATTTCAAAATGTTTACAATCGCAAAGAAGATGAGACAGTCAACTGGGATATTCTACTGACTAAAACGCTGTATGACAATGACCTGTGTCTCTGTTATTGTCGCCTAGATGGAAATCCAACGCCGAAACAGTTAAAGGATACCATACTAGCGTGTGTATATATCAAATTGCGTCTGTGCTTATACTCTCTGGCGCATATAGCACATATATACTGCGCTTCTGTCGTCATACTTTTATCTTAAAACTTCAAATGTTAAATGAAATAAATACGCATTTGTGTTCTGTATTCACCATTAGAGTATAATAATCAGATCATGCATGTGTCATTTATGCTACCGTCTTAGATATTTTTATTCACTTAATATATACATATAAAACTCCAGCGCATTTTTAAATCTACATTCTAAACATATAAAAATAACGTTAACAACAGTACAGTTCAAGGCAATGGCCTTAACAGTAGGAAAGAACATAGGCACAACCATCAGGAGGATCAATGCAACTGCCCCGATACTGTGGAGGTATTGTAGACTGTTTATCGAAATCAACTTATTTTCATCAATAGTAAACATGGGTAAATTGGCTGAAATACTAAATACACACCAACATCCAACATTCTTATACGTTCTGTAACAATCGGTTCATTAATTAAATATAACTGAAATGTGACGTGTTAATACGTTTTCATGCTTTAAATGTTTTCATTTAAAACATAAAATATACCGCCCATCATAAAAATACCCGTATGTGAAAAATTACGGTTCATCATATCTGTTTACATAAAAATAATATTTTTTCACTGGTTTAGTTTCAAATCACTACTGCATATGCAGCATCGTATGTCAGCCAATCTGCTTAATAAATAACAGGTGTGTTGCTAATATTACATGCATTTACATATCAGCAAAGAAATCAGGACATGTCATCTATTGAAGCATGTAATCTGAGAAGGATGCACCAAATATTTAGTATAAACACGGCCTGCAGACGCCAGCACCTGTATGGCAGTTGTATACACCATGCTCTCTTGCGTGATGATTCAACATGTTTTACAATTCTTTACATACCATGGGGTACTGAAATGAACATTATAAAATCTTTTGTTAAACTAGATTCAGCTGAGTAATTTTATGAAGCGATATTTAAACTTGGAGTGTTCAAAGGCCCTATTATATTTTAAATACCACTTTAGTTGAAAAAAAATATTTGCATGATGTTATAGTTCATGTATAAAAATATGTGTCATAGACAGCAATGCACCCATTACTTATGTTTTGACAGATACACAAAGTTTGTCAGCAAGATTTAGGGTTATCATACATAATAGTCAATATTGTATTGAGAGACAACTCAAGGAAGTAACCAAATTTTGTCTCTTAATAAAACGATCTTAATAAAATGGTGATCAAAAATGACTTTTCTGGAAAACAGTAAAATAATCATCATGAAAAAGTTCATAGACCGATTCTGTGACACCAAAATCTTGTTTAGCATTTAAATTATATAAAATAATCCAGATATTAGTGTAGTTAAACATATAATTAGCTTGCAATTTAATAACTAGTTATAATCCAAGAAAACACCGTTGCCGTTACTGACAACAAATGTGTTTAAGAATTTTGTAAACACAAATGTTCGCCTTTTTTGGAAATGTTTCCGGAAGTTGGAATATCGGAACTACTCGACCTTTTGCGGAAAGCCGAGATAAATGTACTCATTTGTTCCAAGCTTCGTTGGAGTAATTACGATTGCAACTTGGGACTGAACATGCAACAAACAGAAGTTCAATATCAGCGCATCGGGTAGTGCATTTAACCGTTAACTCCACCTTCGCTCTTCGTAAAACATTAAACAGGCGGAACGTTGCACGTGCTGTCAACAGATTTTCCGATTTCAATGTCCAAATCTTGGAGTTAGGGACCACTTGGGGGAAAGAGTCATAACGCACCAAATAACGTCATAAATAAATGTAAAAATAAATAACATACGGAGGGGGCTGCCCTCCCTAAGCCAGCAATAACGGCCCCGGGGCGTCTGCAAAAAATCCCGTAAAAAAGCACTGCAACTTATATTGAGTTCTAACACCAGAAGTGTGTGTCTCACATTCGCCTCAATAAGTTGAACATATAGTCTCTCTTTCAGATTCCGAGGTTTGTTTTCTGTGAAAGTTTGACTTTTTTTATTGCATCTGTGCATTACAGCATTGCGATTATTCTCCGACATTGTATTGTTTGTGTTTAATTTCCCGGATCAAGACGATGTTTTGTTTATTAAATCGTCATTTACATCGGTTCTGTTCAGAATCATAATTTATAACTGGTCGTTCTAGCCGAATATCGACTTGTCGTGCTTGCATTGAATTCATTGATTGTCATGTTAGCCACATTTTTGGTGTACATTGAAATCTTAAAGATGGTGTTTTATGATAATTTTTCGGACAGAACACATTGTATATGTATTATTCGCGCCCGCTTATATTAGTGCACTGCAAAAAGGCATATAAAACGGTATTTTTGAAGATTTAAAATGTGCTTGCCGTGCTTGTATGACTTGTAACGTAAAAACTAGGAATTTGCATTCATCTGGTATCAACTTTTTATAAAACCGGGAATAGTTCTCAACTTTACCCATAGCGTGGGCTTTATTTCTTCAAAATAGAGTAAATAATAAGATACTTACATGAATTTAAATTTTATTCGCGGAGGTAATATTTAAAATTTAAATTTTCGTCTTTGCGTCTTACGTCTTGCGTGCCTATACCACGTGACTTTATAAGATCTGTGTGGGGAGTAAAATATCAACAAAAGCGCGACGCATGTAACATTTTTTAGGATTACTTTTTAAATATTTCACCATTTTCACCATGGGATAAAGTGGAGAGCCCGCTCATTCATGAGAGTATTCTACAGTTATCATGATTTTATAAAACAAATAAGTTTTTTTTTCAGTAAAGTGCAACCGGGCGTTTGAACGGTTAGAAAAAGCGTGTGATCAGTATTGGGACATTATTTTATTTTGACACAGAAACATCACATCTGGTGAAATTAAGCAATAAACTTTATGGGCGGAGCTTACACTATATCATTTTGCATTCTTTTTCAGGTTTGTTTTATATATTTATGAAAACAAAATCTAGAAAAATATTCTTACAGTAATATGATCTGTATGGTATACGTTTTAAGAAGGATCTGTGTGGTATACTGTTTTTCAGTTCAATTCAATGGTTTAAAAAAATGCTTGTCAACAATGTATTTGAAACTCGATTTTTAAATGCGATAGCTATACACTACGCTTTTACCGCTTGTTGAACTAATACATATACAGGCATGCTCCCCACACAGATCTTAAAAAGTCATGTGATATAGGCACCGTGTCTTTTAAAAAATGAATTCACGGACAACGTGGTATGGCCACACTGTGTATATATGTATATGTTATCGTTTTTCAAAATCAAGTATTATTCAATCGTTTAGCGTTGCAACGCTTTATAAATCGTCAAAAGATGCATATTATGGATATTTTAGAGCACGGTAAATGTTCAACATAACTGTTTCCTCACAAATACAACGAACATTTGCGATTCTGTTTTTTTTTCAATTTTGTCAACTTACCAAAAAGTGAAAAGGCCCCTTAAAAGATCGGTAGAATTACTGACTCTTACCTAACACGTTAGTTACAATTGGTATTAATGTGACAAGCATATAACCATTTCATTAAGCACAGACAACATATACAATTACGAAAAACTGGCTGATATGTGTTTATAAATGGTTCACCTCGTTCGTATGCTTAAGACCATGGTTAATCTCGAAGTAATTAAAGTACTGTAGAAATATGTATTGATTAAAAAAATGTAACATACTAATATTAACCAGCATTTAAAATGGTCCGATGTCCTAGAGCGTAGTTTTTGCATAAAGAAATCAATCAAAATGATTGTACATGAAGATTTTGGAAATAACTTTAATACTTGATCGTGGATAAGGAATCGTATTTCCAGACGAACATAATAACGAAGGAGATAAGTAAGTCGTTCCTGCTAGAAATACGAGTCGGCAATCTATTATTTCACGTGAACCATGACGAGCGAGATGTGATCTGCAAGAGATGGAAATATGCGGAGATATAAAAAGCCCGAGATGCCAGACCAGGAAGCCGAAAGACAAAAATAATATTTTGAGAAGCCGACACACAAATGAGATTGATAACGATGATCGTAAAAAAAACGTCCAGAACTTTAAGATCTAATAAAAACCCGGCACAGAGATCGAGAAAGCCGACAAAGAAAAGAAAGATCAAGCAACGCGGCACGCAGAGAGAACGATCGAGAAAGCCGACATTCAGAGTACAATGATCAAGAAAGCCGACACACAGAGTAAAACGATCACGTGTGGCGACACACAGATTTGAACCATTAAGAAAGCCGACAGACAGAGTAGAACGATCAAGAAAGCCGACACACATAGTAGAACGATCAAGAAAACCGATACACAGAGTAGAACGATCAACAATGTCAACACACAGAGTAAACCGATCAAGAAAGCCGACACAAAGAGGATAACGCTTAAGAAAGCCGACACACAGAGTAGAACGATGAAGAAGGCCGACATAAAGAGTGAAACGACAAGAAATCCGACACACAGGGTAGAACGATGAAGAAAGCAGACACACAAAGTAAAACGATAAATAAAGCCGATACAACAGAGTACAGCGATCAAGAAAGCCTAATAAAGAGTAAAACGATCTAGAAAGCCGACACACAGAGCAGAAAGATCTAGATTAGAGACACATAGAATAAAGCGATCAAGAAGGCCGACACACAGAGTTTAACTATCAAGAAAGCCGACACACAGAGTATAACTCTGAAAAAAGCCGACACGCAGAGAAGAACGATTAAGAAAGCCGGCACTTAGAGTTAAACGGTCAAAAAAGCCTACACACAAAATAAAACAATCTAGAAAGCCGACGCACAGAGTAGAACGATAAAAAAGCCGACACACTGAATAGAACGATGAAGAAAGCCGACACACAGAGTAAAACGATCAAGAAAGCTGAATCACATAATACAACGATCAAAAAAGCCGACACACAGTGTACAACGATCAAGAAAGCCGAAAGACATTATTGAGCGATCAAGAAAGCTGACACAGAGTATAACGATCAAGAAAGCCGACACACAGAGTAAAACGATCAAGAAAGCCGACACACAGAGTAGAGCGATCAAGGAAGTCGACGAACATAATATAACGAAAGAAAGCCGAAACACAGAGAAGAACGATCAAGAAAGCCGACACATAAAAAGTACAACGATTAAGAGAGCCCACACACAGAGCAGAACGATGAAGAAAGCCGACACACAGAGTATAACGACAAAGAAAGCCGACACACAGAGTAAGACTTCCAACATACTGATAAGATCGATCGATAAGCCTTATACCCAGAGTAGAATAGATCGATTTAGAAGCCCGACATACAGAGAAGATCGATCAAAAAGTCTGCGACACAGAGAAAACCGGATATGCTTCGCGTTGTCACCAGAAGTTTAAACGATTGGTAACATAGAAACTTTGTGCAACTTAAACAATCGATTGAAACTAATAAAAAATGGTAGCAGAGTCACTTTCACTCATATATCATAGGGATTACGAAACCAAGCTCTTCGAAACAAAGCATGATTATCAACGTTTACCTGAAGGTGGCTGCGGCAGAAAATGCAATTATTTATTTGATTGTATTTAGGTGTATATCCGAACTTTTTATCCACATTACATCGATAAGTTGTTATGCATACGATACACTTCTAATATTTGGACATTGCTGCAAGAAATTACGGTATGAAGAATGTGGACATTGTCTGAAAACGTTCCGAAAAACGCGAAACAAAAACTCAAAAATAGTAACGTTACCAATCCATGTTCACAGAAACGCGGGATGATAATTGATTAATTAAGCGTTCTCTTAAAACAACAAAAATGGAGGGGCCCAGTACATTTACTTTTTTTGATGGTCATGAAGCCGTATGCAATGTTTATTGTTTTGTTGCCATGTGGACACAAGCATATGAACAATTGCAAACTGTTATTTTTTAGATTTTGATTAACAGTGTCAATCTTTTATTGCATGCTGTCAATACAATAGCGTTTTATTTGTATATAATTTGTACATTGTAAAGTTAATTAAGAATATATTATACCACTGAAGGCATGCTTAGTCCACTAACTGTAGCACTTGCTTACAGATTCAATTGTTTGCATCGTGCGATTTATATGCTATGCATCGAAATATGATGAACACAACAATAAATATTGATTAAGCAAATTGTATTAAAAATAAGAAATACTGGCATTCAGAGTACTGAAATTCATTACTGTTTATTTTTGTTAAATGTCCTTTTATTACGTCTTAATTATTTACACATACATGTATTGTAATTGTAAAACGTATATCTTACATGATTATTATGAAAACTATTAATATAATTATTTTTAACAATTATTGTTACTCTTATTGTTATTATGTTATGGTTGGGTTGATGTACTTTTGTTCTATACAATAGTGATGTTATGCTCCGGCAAAACGGAATTACGTCTTCATATTCTTTCGGCAACGCAGAACACACAAGAATCGCGATGGAAACCAAATGATCGCATAATCAAAGCTGACAAATACATCTTTTCTCAGAAACGCATTGGGTCACATATTGATTGAAACCGTTTTAACACATGCCGTGAAACGTTAACGTCAGCTTCCCGTACAAAATGCAAAAGGACCGCTAACAGGTTATCATTTTTACAGAAGCAACTCAGGCTTGCAACGCAAACAACCGAAGAAAGGTGCGTGCTATGGAAGGATAAGAATCGCCGTGGATATACTCATATATTTATATCGCTCTGTGAAAATGGGGTAAAATGCATGTGCGTTAAGTGTCGTCCCAGATTAGCTTGTGCAGTCCGCATAGGCTAATCAGGGACGACACTTTCCGCCTTAAGTGGATTTTTGCTAAGAAGAGACTTTCTTCAAACGAAAAACATCATAAAAGCGGAAAGTGTCTTCTAATGATGATGATGACGACGACGACGAAGAGGACGACGACGACGAAAATGATGACGACGATGATGATGTTGATGATGTTGATAATCGTGATGATGATGATGATGATGATGATGATGATGATGATGATGATGATGATGATGATGATGATGATGATGATGATGATGATGATGATGATGATGATGATGATGATGATGATATGATGTGATGATGATGATGATGATGATGATGATGATGATGATGATGATGATGATGATGATGATGATGATGATGATGATGATGATGATGATGATGATGATGATGATGATGATGATGATGATGATGATGATGATGATGATGATGATGATGATGATGATGCTGATGCTGATGATGATGATGATGATGATGATGATGATGATGATGGTGGCTTTGAAGACTGAAGTTGGGTTAACACCAAAGTGCAGTATTACGTTTCCCTTTAATACATGCATGCAGCGCTTCCCTTAAATCGTCAAATCTTGGTGTACGTTACAGTTCTTGAAGCAAAGGCGAGGAACGTGAACCAAGTCTGGATTTATTTGTAAGGAGTACAATACAGGTACAGTTTGTTTTAATCAAACATTAAGTTTATTGTAATCGGTATCATAATTATACTTTAACGCCCCAATATATTTATTTTGTCCATGCTTAAGCGCGTAAAACATTGTTTTCAACTTTTCGGTTTGATACACTTTACCTATAAGCTGAACATAATAAAACACGTATATAATCTTTATTTACTATATAGTTAGTCCTTTTAAGAGATATGGTGCCTTATATAAACTTTATATAATAAAAATCTTATATTATCTGTATACAATATAGTTAGTTCTTTTAAGAGATAATTGGTCTTTTTATAAATGCCCTTATTTTTATCTCGGGCATATAGTGTCATTTACATCCCCTACATCGATGATCATTTGTTAACGATAAGTTTGTTTACTCTCTTGAGGCTGCAATTTTGGCCCAAAATTATTGCATTAAATCTTTTTCGTTCTTATTTAATTTTCAATAAAATCTTGTGACACTTTGTGAGCTTTAGTTAAAAACTAGGTCACTTGGTAAATACATTGGAAAATATCACAGAGCTCACAATTATCAATATGAACCTGAGTGTTAGGTCGCCGTGGTGTAATAGATATGGTGTCCGCCTAGCGACCGGTAGATCACAGGTTCGATCCCCACTGTGGGAGCGTTCTTAAGATCTCCCCCTTAGACACCAATTACTGGTTCTAGGCCCAGGAAACGGACTCGAAAGCGTTTCAATAAGCCTAAGGCTTTCGATGCAATCGAGCTAAAATAAATAGGTTTAAACTAACCTGATTGTGTCTGTGATCAAAATGGTAATTTTATAGTTGGAAGCTTCTTCATGATTATGTGGGTGAAACTATGTAACAAGGTCAAATCATAGAAACACTTGAACAATGTGCTGAGGTCACAGTTTCTAGTGAATAGTAGTGATGTTCATCACACTTTGTTTGAATTATATGCATAATATCTAGGTGAAGTTTTGCCATTAAAAACAGTCACAGTGATTCAAAATATCATAGACAGTAGAAACACTTGGTAAACAAATGTTCATGTCATATCTTGAATTAACCTTTTACTGCATGTTCAACTCTATAATCTAGGCCAAATTTGAAAGTGGGTCATGAATGCAAAGTCAAATCTTGGTCACAAGGTCAAATCCTTGAAAAACACTATTAATAAATGTGTATAGTCTTCAGATTTGTTATTCAGGGGCCTGGGTCATCTTGTTTTATTTACTAATATGACTGATAGTGACACCATCCCTTTTATAAATTGATTTGCATGGTTTCCAAGACAAAATGGGGGCATAAAACAGTCTAAAAGTGCTTTTATTCATAAATATGTCAGGAGTGTAAGATTTCACACTAACCTTTAATATGTGCCTTGGAAACTTCAGTCACTCTGTTGTTATGTATTCTGTTAAGTGGAACTCAAAGAATGGTCATTTATATATGACTTTATAATACCATTTTCATTGCAAAAACACAAAATTACTGAATGTAGGACTTTCCTACCTAAGCAGAAATAAATGTTATTGATCTCAGAAGTCCTGGGCATAAAATAGTTTAGGATTTACTTTTCAAGTGAATTAACTTAGAAATTAAGATCATTATGTGAGCAAATAAATCAACTTACAGACATTTATATCATCCATAGCCAACTCATTGTCCGAAATTCAAACTTGAACAAAATCTTACACTCCTGACATTTAAAAAGTGGGATATATCTCAATGATAAGTGTATTTTGTGAACTTAAATAACCTGTTATGGTTAACTTGTTGTTGGTTTAATAAAAAAATGTGCAAAAAGGTTAACTTTTATTCTGTATTTAACCCTCAAAGCGCTGGAGCTGAATTCTAAAGGCCTTTGCAAACAGTTTGGATCCAGATGAGACGCCACGTCATCTGGATCCAAACTGTTTGCTATTCTGATAGTATTCTTTGAAAAAAATTCGAAGAAAATGCTAATTTTAGAAATTCAACAGACGACATTTTAGCAGACGACAAATTTCCCAGCATGCAAAGGGTTAAAATGTATCATTGTTTGATTCGAAATCTTACACTCCTAACATTTTGAGAGTACACTAGTAAATGCGGTCATCCTTGTAATAAAAAGAAGTTTTTATGATGAAGCTTGCACTGGTTTAATTCAATACACTTGCTACTTCTTAACTCTCACATGAAAATAATGAAACATGCAGTATATAAAACTTTACATCAATGTAAAGTTGAATTTTAGGGAATTTTGTAACTTTTTTTCTCCAGGGGGTGTGTGTCTTCAAGTGACAACAAGATATGTAAAAGTCATTATTAAATGTGGAAGAAGACATTTAAATATTAGTTAAATAACATTATTTTAATATGCAGGACATTTTAATATGGTATGTTTCCAAATATGTTTGAACTGCTGCTGTGAAGTTCAATTAAATTTTAAAATACCACACTTTTTCCTTACACTCCTGACATTTTTAGCCACATTAATCGCAATAACTTTTTCATTCTTGCATATTTTAAGAAAAAATTTGGACATAATTTAAACACCAATGAGAGATATTAACTGAAATATAACTATTCCAGATTAAAGCCAGAATAAAAAATTCTAAGCAGTTCTAAAAAATTAGCCTTTTTTTTTTAAAATGTGCCCAGAGGAAGAAAGGTCTTTAATTTAATTTCAACGTTTTACCATCAAAGTTTTCTTAAGAATTAAGTTTATGTATATTAAAATAGAGTTTCACGCATTATTTTTATGAAGTAAGAACGTGCATAGCAGTTCATTACTCGATAAAGAATATTGAGAAACATTATGAGCATTTAGTACGCTCAAATGCTATTGGTGTATAAAGAAAATGAATATTACAAAAGAAGGTCCTATAAGGTAAAAACAATTTGTACTTTTTATATTTATTTGTGTGTTGTTTTTTAATCTCACGCACGAAGCACATTTTGCTTTTGGGAACTGAAATGTGGCATTTCAATACAGCGTCTGTCAACTGTTATTTAGCTTGGCGTCCGTTGTATTTGTCGTTATATTTGTAATACGATATTTAAAATCAGATAGCTTCGCGTCCTTGTAAATGTCTCCGTTTGCAATACTTTGCCCGTTATATGATATTTCTGATACACCAAGCAATTGTAATATGGAAACCAGGCGTGACATGCTAGATTCTAAATGCAGGTTGCTAATCTTCTCATGGCCATAACTATGCATATTTCTCAACGCAAAACTACACATGGTTATTTGTTGTGCAATTATTAGGTGCCCGTTACGAATTTAAAGGAGTATGTAACAATAGAACAGAGAATGTTTTTGTTAGGAAATTCAAATTTACTTTGTAGCGAAAGGGTACTAGTTTTTTCGCAAATAGCATTTCAATGCATGTATATAGCATTTCGTAAATTACGTGCAACAATTATAAAAAAGAAGGGTTTTCTTGTTTATAATTTTCATTTACCAATTAGCATACGAATATCAATTTGCAGATAGCAAAACGCGGATTTAAATCAGCACTTGCATTCCATTATGTGCAATACCTTTAATGTGACTGTAGTCTACACATGGCAACACATGAGTCATTAACGCTCGATTATGTTGCAAATTTGAACTTGTTTCCCAACTTAATCCATTTTGATTTAGAAGTGGATAGACACAGTTTTGTTATAAAATCATATCGGAAAAGCGGGTGAATCATATAGGGTATTAAGTATTAAGTTCTCCGACAAGAGACAAAGTTTTTGTTCTAGTCAGGTAATGGACTCGAACGCGTCCTTTGCAAATATTTACCATTTTTTCGACATCTGTCAAAGATAGGTTTTGAACGAGATTTCTTTTGATAATTGAATGCGTAAGGTACTCATACACTTTTAAAGACACATACCGACGGAATAATCAGTGAGGCTGTCCGGAAAGCGAAGTGTTCAGTACACGTTTTTCTGAACTACGCGTCCCCGTTTAATTCCTACTCTAAGCGCACGTGAGCTTGGTTGTTGTTCACCCTACCGGACAGGTATATAATCGCAGTTAACACAGGACAAAATAGCTTGAAATTACAGCTATACGGGCTTGGACACACTCCTAGTTCTCACATTATGCAGCTTAAGACGATTCAGGACCTCATAAACTCGAAATACAATCACTACACAACCAGACTTCTCATTCTGAATTTTAACAACCAAATTAAACAAAATAAATGGGTTGACTTATCTGCACAGAGGTTATTCGTATTAAAGGGAGAAAACTGCTCAAGAAGATCAATTATGATTTATCTCCCTAAAACAGCAGAGCTATGTACTCCTTTTCAGTTTTCGCAAAGACAGAACAGTAATAGTCAATATACACTTCATTCATTGTTTTTTTTTACCATTAGTAAACAATAATAAAGAATGCTTTGTATACATTACTCTTGTTATAGCATTTTAAGCTTTACAATTTTGGTACTAAGTCACTCAAATTGAAACACTTTTTTCTAGATTATGATTTTAATCTTTTCTCTTAATAATGAAGTGATTGATGAACACGTAACTCGAAATGAGCAAGAAACATATTGCAATCCCACATGTACACTAGGCTTTCAAACATCATCCTCATATTTGTTCCGTACTACCAAACATTGAAATAGTCTTCCGAAAAACAAGATTCAGAAATCTGCGTCGGGAACATTGCTACACGACATCGGTTAGGCAATTTTAAACCACTATTTTTGTCTGTTACCTTTAAAACTCATCAGGATGTGTGCAGCCAGAGCGTTGACTGTTGTTTCTACAAACTGGCTGAAGGGTCAGTTAGGAAGCCGGCCCCTAAAGAGGGCCCCACGTGACTTGAGGGTCCTTGACGTCTCCTTCTCTTTCGACAGTCAGGTTGACACGTACAAGGAAGCTTATATGAGGTAATTGGCAAATATTGTTACGGACTAGTGTTTAAAAAAGTATTAATGTCCCACTATGAATGTCAGTGTTTGGGTAGATGACCATTTACATAATTTCAAGACCATATCCCAAATAGGTAATGCGATATATCTAATCTAGCTCGGCTCTACCAGTTATATTATTTAGATAATGGAGAATCCCTGGTTTGTGAGTTTGTTGTAAACTATTTTGGAACGATTTTAAATAATTATTCTCTCCACCCCCCCCCCCACCCCCCCATAACGAAGTAAGGGTGGTATGTCGGAATCACGATGGACGTCATTCCATCTGTCACTCCGTGGTTACCTTCTTGTATGAAGGCGTTGTCCTTCACTTTTCAACGTACAACATTCAAACTTGCAGGCATCTGCTTATCATATGAAGCTGTGTATGTGCGATTCTTATCGTCCTAACGTTAATAATAACAAAAATACCTGCTTGTAAACTTAGAATTTCTAAAAGAATATTACTTTTCTATAGAGTTTATGAGCAAAATTATGCCGTTCTGATACTACAACATATGAATGGACCGTGCTCTGTGAAAAGAGGGTTAAATGCATGTGCGAAAATTGTCGTCCCAGATTAGCCTGTGCAGTCCGCACACTTACCGCTTGTTTTGTTTTTTGTCGTTAAAAGATAGTCTCTTCCAAGCAAAAATCCGGTTTAGGCGGAAAGTGTCGTCTCTGGTTAACACAGGCTAATCTGGTGCACAGGCTTAATCTGGGACGACACTTTACGCACATGCATTAAACCCCCTTTTCACAGAGCACGGCCCAAATGTGTTATATTTTGCATGGACTATTGTATATTTACTCTCTTTACAGTTATATTAAATCATGACACCGAGGTTATAACTGGACATACACAGGGGGCATATTGTTTATATACAATTATATAGCCAGATAGCGCAAAGCATGGTTTCTATGAAACCACAAGGCGTAGAAGTTAAATATGTTGTATGTACATGTGTGTTATTGATAACCTCAAACTGTGTTCAAAACGAACCGGGGTCATATATGTTCACGCCTCACGGTACAATCTATCTTTTTAACAACTTGCTACATATTACTGCATGCGGCATCGAGGGGTTTTATTCATTGTTTTGCCAAGTGCTTGTTTCTATTCTGTAGAGTTTATCTCATGTATTTCAGCGGTCACATCCCTTCCTCTGTTCACTTCGACATCTTAAAATGTGTCACGAGTACACCAGAGATACCGTGCAATCTTCCTGACTCAAACTGCTTTCCGGACTACATGTAGAGTCTGGGGTGTGATCAGAAATGTAAGCATACATATATGTGGATTGTCCGCCTGATAACCAATGGCAATATAGCAACGAGTTAACATTCCTTTATAAAAGCTTCAATGCAAACATGTCCTTGCTGTAAAGCTTCTTCATAACAATCCCATAATATTCTCTTATTGATATGTATTTAATAAGCGTGTATATACATTTAATTAAATACATATGTTAAAACATTTACGTGGTCTACCTTTAGAAGATAAATAAGTACTTCATTTCCCTTAGAAATAAAAGCTGTATTATTATAACAGTTTCTCAGAATTATTTCAGAGAAGGACGGGGGTACGATACCTGGGTCTAAGCACGTTGGGTTCGACGATCTCTGGGCTCCAGATTGCACACTGAAGCCGACCGAGGACTTGCGAGTGAGTGGGTAGTTTTTCGAGGGGAAAGGGTGTAAATATCGCCACAGACAGTTCATCTAAGTATCTAGGTTAATAGTGGATATATTGTTTTGTTAATTAATATTGATAGGGATCAGTTTTTATATTTTTCATAGAATAAAATTTAAACAAATACATATAAAATATGTCCTAAGGTAACCTCAATAATCCATCAGAGTTATTGCGCAATTTTACAGTGCAAATCACTGTACAACATTCGTTTCATGGTCAGTTTTCAAAGATTTGTCATGTTATCTACTTTTGAATTTTATTCTTGATTTTTTACTGGAGCTTTTAAGATCCAATGTTTACATTTATCAATATAAAGCATTTAATGACTTATTTCAAAACATGCCTAAAACTGTGAAAAGGCCCCTTTAACTGGATCAAAACTGTCATCCGTGCATCTCGTTTCGACAGTTTTACGACATCTAATAAGCTAACATAACTTCTATTAATCGGCCTTCTAAATTAGTTAAAATACAAAAGACTTCAAGACTTTAGTGTTACAAAAATCAATAATGTGCATTAAATATAATGGATAAGATATGTAGATATTAACAGTTACATAAAATCAAATATTTTGAGCCTTGTAAATTCGTAATGACCTGAACGTCATGAAAACTTATACGAACACTATTTTTTTAAATGTTCGTCCTTTGTTGTTGAAACTGCTGCATCTGGATTGCAGTGTTTTGTTCGGATAAGTTTTCCTTTTTCACAAAAAGAAAAAAGTACTAACAGTATCAATTGTAAGCTATTGTTCGTGAGATCAATAATTTGTAGCATCTTATATCTTGTGCAATCGATCAGGCATCCCTACAGAAAAAAAGGATTTACCATCAGCAGAACTTAAAGCATGTTTACTTGTATATACTTATTATGTGTTACATATATTGTGTACAATAAAGTATTTTGCTACGCCATCATAATAATGATAAGAAAATAATGAAACACAGGATGGAGTCAATCGATGATTACAACTTTGTATATAAATCACAGTTACACGAAATATCTTATTGGAAAACAGTCGTCGTTTTCCTTACTAATTCATCAACACGGATCCAAATCACATAGTGGTTTAATCGAGTTGGTGTATGTATCACGTTGCATACGAAATAATTTCGAATGGATATGTGTGGCAAAGTGGATAAATTGCATGATACATATACACTTGGAGACTTTTCTAACGCAACACATATTCGAATAAATATTGCTCCCTATTTTAGAACGGATTTTGTTGAAATTGGACTCAGACTAATTCAACATATATCTAATACTTCATGTAAATTTAATTGAAATTTATCAACATTAATATATCAAACATAGCAAATTAAAAAATAACTTAAAAAGTAAAATTTTCAATCGTAAAAGAATAATGTGAAACGCAAAACACATTAACTTACTCGTCTTAATGACCGACCGGCTTGCAACATTGCGCTCATGAATATTCATACGAGCCAAATTGTTTTGCTAATTTATGTTATGTTTTTTTTTTGGTGAAAAAAGCCCACCAAGAGTGATGAAATTGAAATTAAATTGGAATAATATAACGTTGTACTACAATTGGTGACTTTTCGAACGCAGCATTTTTAAACTTAAATATCTCTCTTATGAGTAAATATTTTGATTACAAATTGTACATGTCATCGTTTTACTACAGCACGTTCAAGCTCTACAAACGTGCCATGTCGCCGGTCTTCCCAGTGACGACATTGACGTAACAGATGACGTCAAAGTTGCAGCTTCTGACGTCAGCGGCACGGCCATATGACGTCCTATAACGGTCAAAACAGCGTCATTCGACGGGTCTCGATGAGCGCTACAAACGTGCCAAATTTTTGCGACTATATTTTAAAGGCGTTTACGAGCGGCGCCCGTTAAACGCTTACGTGTAAACCTCCATAGTGACGTCATCGGCTGGCATTCCTTATAATGGGAGCCGTTCTGCCGTTGCTGGAGGCAAAGTAGTTGACCGATAGTCATGAAACTTGGCACACTTGTAGGGCTCAATGAGTCAAGCCTGTCGGAAGTGTCGCCGACCCTCCCAGTGAGTTAATTGACGTTGAAACGGACGTCAAAGTTGCAACTTATGACGTCAGTGGCACGTCCATATGACGTCCTATAACGACGGGACCAACGTCATTCGGCGGGTCTCGGTGGGCTCTACAAACGTGCCATGTCGCCGGTCTTCCCAGTGACGACATTGACGTAACAGATGACGTCAGAGTTGCAGCTTCTGACGTCAGCGGCACGGCCATATGACGTCTAATAACGGTCAAAACAGCGTCATTCGACGGGTCTCGGTGAGCGCTACAAACGTGCCAAATTTTGCGACTATATTCAAAGGCGTTTGCGAGCGGCGCCCGTTAAACGCATACGTGTAAACCTCAATAGTGACGTCATCGGCTGGCATTCCTTACAATGGGAGCCGTTCTGCCGTTGCTGGAGGCAAAGTAGTTGACCGATAGTCATGAAACTTGGCACACTTGTAGGGCTCAATGAGTCGAGCATGTCGGAAGTGTCGCCGACCCTCCCAGAGACGTCATTGACGTTTAAACGGACGTCAAAGTGGCAACTTATGACGTAAGTGGCACGTTCATATGACGTCCTATTACGACGGGACCAACGTCTATCGGCGGGTCTCGGTGAGCTCTACAAACGTGCCATGTCGCCGGTCTTCCCAGTGACGACATTGACGTAACAGATGACGTCAAAGTTGCAGCTTCTGACGTCAGCGGCACGGCCATATGACGTCTTATAACGGTCAAAACAGCGTCATTCGACGGGTCTCGGTAAGCGCTACAAACGTGCCAACTTTCGCGACTATATTCAAAGGCGTTTGCGAGCGGCGCCCGTTAAACGCTTACGTGTAAACCTCCATAGTGACGTCATCGGCTGGCATTCCTTATAATGGGAGCCGTTCTGCCGTTGCTGGAGGCAAAGTAGTTGACCGATAGTCATGAAACTTAGCACACTTGTAGGGCTCAATAAGTCGAGCATGTCGTAAGTGTCGCCGACCTTCCCGGTGACGTCATTGACGTTTAAACGGACGTCAAAGTGGCAACTTATGACGTCAGTGGCACGTCTATATGACGTCCTATAACGACGGTACCAACGTCATTCGGCGGGTCTCGGTGAGCTCTACAAACGTGACATGTCGCCGGTCTTCCCAGTGACGACATTGGCGTGACAGATGACGTCAAAATTGCAGCTTCTGACGTCAGCGGCACGGCCATATGACGTCCTATAACGGTCAAAATAGCGTCATTCGACGGGTCTCGGTGAGCGCTACAAACGTGCCAAATTTCGTGACTATATTCAAAGGCGTTTGCGAGCGGCGCCCGTTAAACGCTTACGTGTAAACCTTTATAGTGACGTCATCGGCTGGCATTCCTTATAATGGGAGCCGTTCTGCCGTTCCTGGAGGCAAAGTAGTTGACCGATAGTCATGAAACTTGGCACACTTGTAGGGCTCAATGAGTTGAGCATGTCGGAAGTGTCGCCGACCCTCCCAGAGACGTCATTGACGTTTAAACGGACGTCAAAGTGGCAACTTATGACGTCAGTGGCACGTCCATATGACGTCCTATTACGACGGGACCAACGTCATTCGGCGGGTCTCGGTGAGCTCTACAAACGTGCCATGTCGCCGGTCTTCCCAGTGACGACATTGACGTAACAGATGACGTCAAAGTTGCAGCTTCTGACGTCAGCGGCACGGCCATATGACGTCTTATAACGGTCAAAACAGCGTCATTCGACGGGTCTCGGTAAGCGCTACAAACGTGCCAACTTTCGCGACTATATTCAAAGGCGTTTGCGAGCGGCGCCCGTTAAACGCTTACGTGTAAACCTCCATAGTGACGTCATCGGCTGGCATTCCTTATAATGGGAGCCGTTCTGCCGTTGCTGGAGGCAAAGAAGTTGACCGATAGTCATGAAACTTGGCACACTTGTAGGGCTCAATAAGTCGAGCATGTCATAAGTGTCGCCGACCTCCGGTGACGTCATTGGCGTTTAAACGGACGTCAAAGTGGCAACTTATGACGTCAGTGGCACGTCCATATGACGTCCTATAACGACGGTACCAACGTCATTCGGCGGGTCTCGGTGAGTTCTACAAACGTGCCAAGTCGCCGGTCTTCCCAGTGACGACACTGACGTAACAGATGACGTCAAAGTTGCAGCTTCTGAAGTTAGCGGGACGGCCATATGACGTCCTATAACGGTCAAAACAGCGTCATTCGACGGGTCTCGAAGAGCGCTACAAACGTGCCAAATTTCGCGACTATATTCAAAGGCGTTTGCGAGCGGCGCCCGTTAAACGCTTACGTGTAAACCTCCATAGTGACGTCATCGGCTGGCATTCCTTATAATGGGAGCCGTTCTGCTGTTGCTGGTGGCAAAGTAGTTGACCGATAGTCATGAAACTTGGCACACTTGTAGGGCTCAATGAGTCGAGCATGTCGGAAGTGTCGCCGTCCCTCCCAGTGACGTCATTGACGTTTAAACGGACGTCAAAGTTGCAACTTATGACGTCAGTGGCACGTCCATATGACGTCCTATAACGACGAGACCAACGTCATTCGGCGGGTCTCGGTGAGCTCTGCAAACGTGCCATGTAGCCGGTCTTCCCAGTGACGACATTGACGTAACAGATGACGTCAAAGTTGCAGCTTCTGACGTCAGCGGCACGGCCTTATACGTCCTATAACGGTCAAAATAGCGTCATTTGACGGGTCTCGGTGAGCGCTACAAACGTGCCAAATTTCGCGACTATATTCAAAGGCGTTTGCGAGCGGCGCCGTTAAACGCTTACGTGTAAACCTCCATAGTGACGTCATCGGCTGGCATTCCTTATAAAGGGAGCCGTTCTGCCGTTGCTGGAGGCAAAGTAGTTGACCGATAGTCATGAAACTTGGCACACTTGTAGGGCTCAATGAGTCGAGCATGTCGGAAGTGTCACGGACACTCCCAGTGACGTCATTGACGTTTAAACGGACGTCAAAGTGGCAACTTATGACGTCAGTGGCACGTCCATATGACGTCTTATAACGACGGGACTAACGTCATTCGGCGGGTCTCGGTGAGCTCTACAAACGTGCCATGTCGCCGGTCTTCCCAGTGACGATATTGACGTAACAGATGACGTCAAATTTGCAGCTTGTGACGTCAGCAGCACGGCCATATGACGTCCTATAACGGTCAAAACAGCGTCATTCGACGGGTCTCGGTGAGCGCTACAAACGTGCTAAATTTCGCGACTATATTCTATGGCGTTTGCGAGCGGCGCCCGTTAAACGCTTACGTGTAAACCTCCATAGTGACGTCATCGGCTGGCATTCCTTATAATGGGAGCCGTTCTGCCGTTGCTGGAAGCAAAGTATTTGACCGATAGTCATGAAACTTGGCACACTTGTAGGGCTCAATGAGTCGAGCATGTCGGAAGTGTCGCCGACCCTCCCAGTGATGTCTTTGACGTTTAAACGGACGTCAAAGTGGCAACTTATGACGTAACTGGCACGTCCATATGACGTCCTACAACGCCGGTACCAACGTCATTCGGCGGGTCTCGGTGAGCTCTACAAACGTGCCATATCGCCGGTCTTCCCAGTGACGACATTGACGTAACAGATGACGTCAAAGTTGCAGCTTCTGACGTCAGCGATACGGCCATATGACGTCCTATAACGGTCAAAACAGCGTCATTCGACGGGTCTCGGTGAGCGCTACAAACGTGTCCAATTTCGCGACTCTATTCAAAGGCGTTTGCGTGCGGCGCTCGTTAAACGCTTACGTGTAAACCTCCATAGTGACGTCATCGGCTGGCATTCCTTATAATGGGAGCCGTTCTGCCGTTGCTGGAGGCAAAGTAGTTGACCGATAGTCATGAAACTTGGCACACTTGTAGGGCTCAATGAGTCGAGCATGCCGGAAGTGGCGCCGACCCTCCCAGTGACTTCAATAACGTTTAAACGGACGTCAAAGTGGCAACTTATGACGTCAGTGGCACGTCCATATGACTTCCTATAACGACGGGTCCAACGTCATTGGGCGGGTCTCGGTGAGCTCTACAAACGTGCCATGTCGCCGGTGTTCCCAGTGACGACATTGACGTAACAGATGACGTCAAAGTTGCAGCTTCTGACGTCAGCGGCACGGCCATATGTCGTCCTATAACGGTCAAAACAGCGTCATTCGACGGGTCTCGGTTAGCGTTACAAACGTGCCAAATTTCGCGACTATATTCAAAGGCGTTTGCGAGCGGCGCCCGTTAAACGCTTACGTGTAAACCTCCATAGTGACGTCTTCGGCTGGCATTATTATAATGGGAGCCGTTCTGCCGTTGCTGGAGGCAAAGTAGTTGACCGATAGTCATGAAATTTGGCACACTTGTAGGGCTCAATGAGTCGAGCATGTCGGAAGTGTCGACGACCCTCCCATGGAAGTCATTGACGTTTAAACGGACGTCAAAGTGGCAACTTATGACGTCAGTGGCACGTCCATATGACGTCCTATAACGAGAGGACCAACGTCATTCGGCGGGTCTCGGTGAGCTCTACAAACGTGCCATGTCGCCGGTCTTCCCAGTGACGACATTGGCGTAACAGATGACGTCAAAGTTGCAGCTTCTGACGTCAGCAGCACGGCCATATGACGTCCTATAACGGTCAAAACAGCGTGATTCGACGGGTCTCGGTGAGCGCTACAAACGTGCCAAATTTCGCGACTATATTCAAAGGCGTTTGCGAGCGGCGCCCGTTAAACGCTTACGTGTAAACCTCCATAGTGACGTCATCGGCTGGCATTCCCTATAATGGGAGCCATTCTGCCGTTGCTGGAGGCAAAGTAGTTGACCGATAGTCATGAAACTTGGCACACTTGTAGGGCTTAATGAGTCGAGCATGTCGAAAGTGTCGCCGTCCCTCCCAGTGACGTCATTGACGTTTAAACGGACGTCAAAGTGGCAACTAATGACGTCAGTGGCACGTCCATATGACGTCCAATAACGACGGGACCAACGTCATTCGGCGGGTCTCGGTGAGCTCTACAAACGTGCCATGTCGCCGGTCTTCCCAGTGACGACATTGACGTAACAGATGACGTCAAAGTTGCAGCTTCTGACGTCAGCGGCACGGCCATATGACGTCCTATAACGGTCAAAACAGCGTCATTCGACGGGTCTCGATAAGCGCTACAAACGTGCCAAATTTCGCGACTATATTCAAAGGCGTTTGCGAGCGGCGCCCGTTAAACGCTTACGTGTAAACCCCCATAGTGACGTCATCGGCTGGCATTCCTTATAATGGGAGCCGTTCTGCCGTTGCTGGGGGCAAAGTAGTTGACCGATAGTCATGAAACTTGGCACACTTGTAGGGCTCAATGAGTCGAGCATGTCGGAAGTGTTGCCGACCCTCCCAGTGACGTCATGGACGTTTAAACGGACGTCAAAGTGGCAACTTATGACGTCAGTGGCACGTCCATATGACGTCCTATAACGACGGGACCAACGTCATTCGGCGGGTCTCGGTGAGCTCTACAAACGTGCCATGTCACCGGTCTTCCCAGTGACGACATTGATGTAATAGATGACGTCAAAGTTGCAGATTCTGACGTCAGCGGCACGGCCATATGACGTCCTATAACGGTCAAAACAGCGTCATTCGACGGGTCTCGGTAAGTGCTACACACGTGCCAAATTTCGCGACTATATTCAAAGGCGTTTGCGAGCGGCGCCCGTTAAACGCTTACGTGTAAACCCCCATAGTGACGTCATCGGCTGGCATTCCTTATAATGGGAGCCGTTCTGCCGTTGCTATGGGGCAAAGTAGTTGACCGATAATCATGAAACTTGGCACACTTGTAGGGCTCAATGAGTCGAGCATGTCGGAAGTGTCGCCGACCCTCCCAGTGACGTCATGGACGTTTAAACGGACGTCAAAGTGGCAACTTATGACGTCAGTGGCACGTCCATATGACGTCCTATAACGACGGGACCAACGTCATTCGGCGGGTCTCGGTGAGCTCTACAAACGTGCCATGTCGCCAGTCTTCTCAGTGACGACATTTACGTAACAGATGACGTCAAAGTTGCAGCTTCTGACGTCAGCGGCACGGTCATTTGACGTCCTATAACGGTCAAAACAGCGTCATTCGACGGGTCTCGGTGAGCGCTACAAACGTGCCAAATTTCGCGACTATATTCAAAGGCGTTTGCGAGCGGCGCCCGTTAAACGTTTACGTGAAAACCTCCATAGTGACGTCATCGGCTGGCATTCCTTATAATGGGAGCCGTTCTGCCGTTGCTGGAGGCAAAGTTGTTGACCGATAGTCATGAAACTTGGCACACTTGTAGGGCTAAATGAGTCGAGCATGTCGGAAGTGTCGCCGACCTTCCCCAGTGACGTCATTGACGTTTTAACGGACGTCAAAGTGGCAACTTTTGACGTCAGTGGCACGTCCATATGACGTCCTATCGACCGTTATACTGTCATGTTAACTTAATTTTGTCCCCGGGAACATACTGTCGAAACTATATATAATTTTAAAATGTAGACAAATAATTTTTACTTGTTTCACCCTACCAGAAAACATTTCCTTAGTGTTTTGAAAATCTATATGAAATTATCTGACATCTCCATTTTTGACTCCAGGGGTATGATTTAAGAACGGTTTGAAGGAACGAACGAACCCATTTACTGTCAAGAGAAAGCTCAACACTAGCACTGTATGCAAGGAGAAAAGTAACACATTACTATGGCCGTAAATACTCAGTCTTAAGTCGAGATTTAAAGAAACACGTTCACTAAGATTATTTCAATATATTAGAAACCGTTGAATCAGTATGAGGCACAAACATTGATATTTTTAACGTATTAGATTTTCTACCATTCTAATGATGGTCTTTAAAGGAAGATTGGTATTTACTGGTAAAAACGAATGTAATCCGCATCATTATCGTGTTATTATGAAATAGTTATTGCATTTATGGCAACTGCAACAACAGTTAAATCGTCTACGAAATGCGTATGTAGCTGCAGTATTGCAAAAAGAGCACTAATCATACTGACCTTTTTAATGTCAGTGAAGGAAATAAAAAATCCTTTCAACAATAAATAAGCTACAACCATACGTATTTCATTTACATGTAAACTGGTAAACATCCCTCGAACATAACTATACCCTCATATTCATAATGTAATATTTCATGACGCAATGTAATGTGATGTCTTATGGTACAATGCAGATAATACATTTCATAATTAATTAAGTTTCACCTTTTAAAACTCTTATATACAAATGTGACCGAGACGCCATATAAAAATGAATATTGAAGTATCTTGAAAACTGATGTAATAATGTCCCGAATAAGCACACTTTCCCAAATCGTGAAGAATGGATATTGGAGAGTGCATTCATACTTACATTAATACAATCATATCAACCTGGAATAATATAACCAGTTTGTCCCAGATAAATACAGAACTTATAGAAGCCCAGTTAAAATGTAGGATATGAAGCTATTTCTTACGTATAAAACATAGGTATCTTCATGTCGCACATCTGATACATTCTCGGATCAATATGATGATACTTGTTACATACTTCTGACAAATCAATGGCTAATATATAATCTGTCAGTATGCGTATACAGTACTTTACTCATTTCCTATTTTTGGATCTCGCACCAACAGTTGATTTTCGACCGAGAATGTTTTCTTTAAGTATAATTCTTATCTAAGTAACAAATAATTCGTAGTAGCTAGTTTATTTGCCAAATCAGCACAATACCCCCCCCCCCCCCCCCCTGTCCTTTAGACAAAGAATCACGCTTTATGCATGTACCAAAAGGTTATATAATTATAGACAATGCGACCAAACTATCAACAATCTGTATGAGATAAATATCGTACATGGAATCTACGAATATAAATGCTGTAATATAACTCACGTATGAATGAAATCCATACCCCTAGCAACCGAAAAGCTATAAAGGCCAAACAATCCATGCTTACTGTCTCGACCGTAATGCGGCTGTTATGGCTGATATTGTGTACATGCTGCTAGTAGTATCCAATTCATATATATACATGCCAGTCAGCTCTCTCTGATACTCTCGTAGTCTCTGATACTCTCGTAGAAGGAGGGTTTAGGTAACTGTGTTTCACTAATACATACAGACAGCTAATACAAACATCAAATATAACATCAGATAGAGCGGTAAAGTGGTTATTATTGCAAATTACATTTTCCTGTAAAATTGTGCGCTTATGTATAACAAACAATTTCATGGATAGGTAATGGAAAAATGAAAAAGAATCCACAGCGTGCTTGTTTGCAAAACACAAAATAAATACATGTGTATCCCCTATCCTCATTCATTTATCGACCCATTCCAATTATAATCCACGGAGATGAAAACAATTTCACAAATGTCTGCAAGACTCAACCAATTTTAATAAAATTATCTTTAATATTAGACAGGAACCTTAACGCATTTGTGTTCACCCTTCAACTTGCTGTTTCCATCTCGTACATATTTAATGTATATAGAAAGTATATAGAAAACAAGTGCTCGCGTCGAAACAATTGCATTAATACATCTTCCACTATCACCTAATATATTGCGAAAAGTTTCTTGGACACATTTACAAGCGCACACATGTAACCTTTCAATAATATCGAATGTTTGTAACTCTCACGATTCATAGCCATATAATAGCGATAAGCATGATTTTAGCATCATATTAATATCTGAAAATAACAGTTCACTGTCAGAAAATATATACATTTAATGAAACATATACAAAAGCTTTCATATAAAAGTAAAATTGTGAAGCATAGTTCGATAAGATAACAATGCATACACAAGTCTGTTGAAGTGTTTATTGAAACTTTTTTCTACTGTTAACTAAAATATTCTAATTAATAAGATTTTTCAGTAACTTTTCGTAAAATATTCAAGCCAAATAATTAATATACGGCGAGCGACCAGACCGTTAAGGGCTGCCCCACGATTCACAATAAATACGTATCCGATGCCTGCTTGAACTTGAGCTGGACAGTAGTAAATAAAACATCTCTCTCTCGCTCTGGTAAATTTAAAACCAAAATTTAGCTTTGCTATTAATGAATACTCTGTGGTCAACCACATATGTATAATATTATGTTGAATAGCTACTATAACATAAAAACTATCGTCTTCGTGTTTGAGGTCAAAATTTATCTACACAATCAATCAAAAATTCTTATAATTTGTTGGTCCACAAGAGATCCGACTGGCGACCGTCATACGTCGAAAGTTGATTTAATTTGGACACGTCACCAGGCACGACTCTCTGTGCAAAACTGTTCTCCAGGGCGCGCTAGAGGGAAGTCGACTTCTAGGCCGTCAGAAGAAAAGCTGGGTGGATAATGTAAAAGAGTGGACATCCTTTGCCATGAATAAATTACTTTGAACAGCACACAAATGACCTAACCGGAGGAGGCTATCTGAAACATCGTTCTTCATTCCACCCCCCCCCCACCCCACACACACACAAACGGCCAACAAACCGGTCAAGGGTTAGCTGCTGCTGCTTCTGCTGGTGATGGCGATGAGAACATGTAAACAGTCTTATAACTTCTTCTGCCAAAATAGTATTTAGCCGTTCGTTGTGCTTGAAGCTCAGACAGGCATTGACTAAATGGGAGAGGGGGTAGTACGAACACCTCGTGGACCGCCTTAATTTAGCACATTTTATGACAATAAATAAGGGTAAAAATATATATGTGTGGAATAAACTATGTTCTATTTTGTTATGTTAAACAAAATACATCAACGCTTTTAAAAAAAAATAACACAGCAATCAAACATTTACGCTTAAGCAATCGGAGGTTATAATTCTATGAAAAGTTTGGGGGAAATGGAATGCTAAATAAGGGAGGGATGCGCTCAACAGCTTCTGTATATAATTTCAAACAATGGACCATTACTCCTTAAATCAAAGCGCTGAAGGCACTGAAGGCATGGGGCTAGGTTTAGTGTGACATAAAATGCATTAACGATGTTTTGTCCGAATGTTCTCTATGTGTCCGAATTTATACGGATTGACTCTAGCGGTTGAGTGCAGAAGCTCAGAGACTGTAATACAAGACCATAGTTGTGTATATACTACAATGTACATATACGGTGGAGGACTACATTATACTGGTGGTGGGAACGATAACCTTTTGTTGAACTCTACAGATCTGGTAGAGAGAGGTTCGTCTACATAGACGGTGAAGATATACAACAACAACAACAACAACATGGCCGCATAAAACTGTTATTGTTGGCGTCAAATAAATCAATTTCAATAGCCTAAAATAGCTTTCTATTGCATAATTAACAGATCAGACTTCCTTTGTAATGTGTATTCAAAAGAAAATCCACTTAAGCCCAAGTCTCACTTTCGCCGGTAGAGCCCCGGTCCATCCCGGTATGCTAACGCCGGTCGACCGGCGAGGACCGGGATGATTCGTAGAAATTGTTTAACGCAGTCACACTATTACCCGGTGCCGCCCCGGTTGAAGCCGGTCAACAGTCCGGCAGAGTCCCGGTCAACCCGGACTGGCTACGGTTTATCCCGGTGAAGCCCGGTTGTCGCCGGAAGTGCCCCGGTTAAAGCCGGAAGCGTCCCGGCATAGCCCCGGTGGTCGCCGGTAGTGCCCCCGTTTAGCCCCGGTGTAAGCCGGCAGAGCCCCGGTATACCGTAACACCGCCGGCACTCACCGTGTCTATACCGGCATCAGAACCCGAAAGAGCTACGGCAACGCCCCGGTTTTACCCCGGTCGTCGCCGTTAATGCCCCAGGCGGAGCACCGGTGAATGCCGGTGGCGTTCCGACAGAGTGCATGTTTTCTTATATACCATAGCTATACCGGAACTCTAACGGCATTCATCGGGGCGTTGTCGTAGCTCTGCCGGGGTCTGTATGGGCCCCGGTAGAGCTACGGTGCCGTGCCGGTCAATCCCGTTGACTCCCGGATCATCCCGGAGGTATTAAACATTTAAATACTTTCCCGATGGAGCCCCGGTTTTCCCCGGTTCATCCCGGTCGTCCCCGATGTAGCCCCGGTTCCTCCCGGTAGAGCCCCGGTTCACCCCGGTAGATCCCGGTTCACGCAAAGGGGCTCCGCCGGCATCAGAGTGAGACTGGGCCTTTACCATCATAAAGAACGGTGTACAGATTGTGTACGTTGTCTCACGTAGAACTTTTCGCGCTCGATTAGCGCGCTCGATCTGCGCAGTGAATTTCTGCGCAGTGAACTATCATATCCGGTAACTTCGCATATTTCAGAGAATGATCATAATTATTTGTATTTATTTTTTCATTTTATTTTTTCTTAAATGAGCCATTTCATAATCTGAAGCTTGGAGTAGCTGCGGGAAAATAAAACTACTGCTGAATAACAAGGAAAGTGGGATGTCCAATACACTCACGCGACTGTTGCGTATCCGCGGTCATAGTACATGCTTCTACAGCGGCGTTAAATTTCATATGTCAGGGAAAAGTTCTTTTGTTTTTAATAGATGGCGGCGATCTTTTCTATTCACGGATGCTAACAACTAAAACCGAATTAAAAAAAACTGCATATCATAAGAAATATCTGTTAAAAAGGTAGTCGGCGTAAACGCTGACTTTGAAATACAGTTTGAAATTTACGCTTCTAAATAATTAAATTAAACACAAACGTTTAACCATTGCGTTTTTCTCTTGTAAGTCGCATTTTAATCGCATGAAATGTGTGCAATCATTGTCAAACCACACATAAGTAGATAAAAAATACACTACGAGAGTTGATATCATATGTGGCCTCACATGCCTTATTATGAGTGTATTTCTTCGTCATGGAAATATATCGAATGTTAATACTTGATTTACACGCCAGTTTTCTTGCGACGCATTTAAATCACACTTTCATAACCGCGTCATGTGAAAATGGGTCTTATACGTTTCGGCTAGCGTATCTTAAGCCCAACCTGTGCATTTTCGCAGTCTGGTAAGAGGCGATGCTTTTCGCTATTAAATCACTCAATATGTTTTGGTATCGGTATGTATCTCCTGACCAGACTGAAAAAAAACGCAGGCTGAGTGGGCTATATATATATGATGGGCGCATATGGAATAAGATCCATTTTCGCATGACGAGGGTCATTAAAAATCTCATTGCTAATTGTAAATGGAACATTTGAGCACAATGCTTTTTGATACAAAATTGAATTCAAAATAGTAAAATGGTAAATAAGGACAGCCTATCCAAGCGTTCAGAAATGATTTACACACGTGATGATAGAGTAAGGCAAACATATGTGGTTGGATAATGTCCTCTTTTCGTGACACCATACTATGTCGGTAGTGTTGGTTTTTTTCATCTTGCAAGCAAAACTGTGTTTATCGATAGTCAATTATATATCCCCCAGACGATTAAGCGAACGAGTACTGACCCTGAAAATCTGCGAGATGGATTTTAACGCGTAATTGTAACTGGGCCACAACATACAGAGTCCGGAATTCCTTACACTGCTATATTCTTTACGCGTAGTACAGACTCAGTGATGTAGCCACAGTTCAGAGGTTTTTCTCGAATCAGCCTATGAAATATTCAAATATATTCATGCGTGTCTGGTGGGTTAAAAAAAAATAAAGTAAAAACCTGGGTAAAACAGTTACGCCGAAACAGCGCATTAGTGCTCCATACCCATGTTTCGGTCAGAGTTGTAGACATGGTGTTAACTGCAAGGGAAACAATTATTGCATAAACAACAAAGTACCGTTCAACTGGGCTGTCTTTATGACTACCTAATTCGTGGGTTAATAGTTATGATCGAATATTTATTTTGTATTTATTTTCGTCAATCATCTTATTGTATATTTTGAATGTGTATATGGTGTCAACATAAAAAAAATGTGCGGGGGATTTCCATCATGAAATTGTATTTTTAGTGAGAAAGGTATTCGATGTTCCAAAAATTTTCATTTAATATGATGCTGATTGCAAATTTTCTTTATATTCAGTTTTATCATTTTCATCATACTTTCTATTCTTCCAGAACGTCAAACAAGAAATATCTTTAAAAAAGATATACGGCGTTGATTGTGGTCGATGTTTATGAACGATCAAAAGTTATCTCTATGAGATAAAAAGTAGCGGATGCCTTTTTTCTGCGCAGTTCATAGCTACATCATAAGCAAATCAATTACGGGGTATTGCGCCAGATTTCGTGTCTTATTTTGCTTTATGTGATATTATTACTCAGATATCTATATTTACAGAATAGAAAAACACAAGAAACATGAAAATAAACGAGTGCATATAGGTCAGCCGGCAATACTCGAATCTTATTTAATTGCATAATTATGGTATAGTGAATTATTGTGCTCATGCTTAATAAACTGGTCTAAATGGATAAAAATTTCTAATTAATTTTATCAAAATTGGTCCTTATCATGCAAATGTTGAAACCATATTAAAAATCGATGATTGACATACCACAATAATATCGCCGAATATCTTTATTTAGTATCTTTCTGATCAAAACAGACTTCAAGTGCACAAAGTTTACGAGACGGCGTTTATATAAAGATTTCTGCAACTGACCGCAAACTGACCTTGATACCTTGCGGATTAGAATGCAATGCATTACAGTCACTACGGTATTGTCAGTAAGACCGGTGTTGAATGATCGCAACCCCTTCTGCGAACTCCGGTGATGAACTGTATATAAACTTCTTCGTCATGGAAATATATCGAATGTTAATACTTGATTTACACGCCAGTTTTCTTGCGACGCATTTAAATCACACTTTCATAACCGCGTCATGTGAAAATGGGTCTTATACGTTTCGGCTAGCGTATCTTAAGCCCAACCTGTGCATTTTCGCAGTCTGGTAAGAGGCGATGCTTTTCGCTATTAAATCACTCAATATGTTTTGGTATCGGTATGTATCTCCTGACCAGACTGAAAAAAAACGCAGGCTGAGTGGGCTATATATATATGATGGGCGCATATGGAATAAGATCCATTTTCGCATGACGAGGGTCATTAAAAATCTCATTGCTAATTGTAAATGGAACATTTGAGCACAATGCTTTTTGATACAAAATTGAATTCAAAATAGTAAAATGGTAAATAAGGACAGCCTATCCAAGCGTTCAGAAATGATTTACACACGTGATGATAGAGTAAGGCAAACATATGTGGTTGGATAATGTCCTCTTTTCGTGACACCATACTATGTCGGTAGTGTTGGTTTTTTTCATCTTGCAAGCAAAACTGTGTTTATCGATAGTCAATTATATATCCCCCAGACGATTAAGCGAACGAGTACTGACCCTGAAAATCTGCGAGATGGATTTTAACGCGTAATTGTAACTGGGCCACAACATACAGAGTCCGGAATTCCTTACACTGCTATATTCTTTACGCGTAGTACAGACTCAGTGATGTAGCCACAGTTCAGAGGTTTTTCTCGAATCAGCCTATGAAATATTCAAATATATTCATGCGTGTCTGGTGGGTTAAAAAAAAATAAAGTAAAAACCTGGGTAAAACAGTTACGCCGAAACAGCGCATTAGTGCTCCATACCCATGTTTCGGTCAGAGTTGTAGACATGGTGTTAACTGCAAGGGAAACAATTATTGCATAAACAACAAAGTACCGTTCAACTGGGCTGTCTTTATGACTACCTAATTCGTGGGTTAATAGTTATGATCGAATATTTATTTTGTATTTATTTTCGTCAATCATCTTATTGTATATTTTGAATGTGTATATGGTGTCAACATAAAAAAAATGTGCGGGGGATTTCCATCATGAAATTGTATTTTTAGTGAGAAAGGTATTCGATGTTCCAAAAATTTTCATTTAATATGATGCTGATTGCAAATTTTCTTTATATTCAGTTTTATCATTTTCATCATACTTTCTATTCTTCCAGAACGTCAAACAAGAAATATCTTTAAAAAAGATATACGGCGTTGATTGTGGTCGATGTTTATGAACGATCAAAAGTTATCTCTATGAGATAAAAAGTAGCGGATGCCTTTTTTCTGCGCAGTTCATAGCTACATCATAAGCAAATCAATTACGGGGTATTGCGCCAGATTTCGTGTCTTATTTTGCTTTATGTGATATTATTACTCAGATATCTATATTTACAGAATAGAAAAACACAAGAAACATGAAAATAAACGAGTGCATATAGGTCAGCCGGCAATACTCGAATCTTATTTAATTGCATAATTATGGTATAGTGAATTATTGTGCTCATGCTTAATAAACTGGTCTAAATGGATAAAAATTTCTAATTAATTTTATCAAAATTGGTCCTTATCATGCAAATGTTGAAACCATATTAAAAATCGATGATTGACATACCACAATAATATCGCCGAATATCTTTATTTAGTATCTTTCTGATCAAAACAGACTTCAAGTGCACAAAGTTTACGAGACGGCGTTTATATAAAGATTTCTGCAACTGACCGCAAACTGACCTTGATACCTTGCGGATTAGAATGCAATGCATTACAGTCACTACGGTATTGTCAGTAAGACCGGTGTTGAATGATCGCAACCCCTTCTGCGAACTCCGGTGATGAACTGTATATAAACTCTGACTTTCACAAATGGCCGCGAATTGACCCGAAACCTCGCGGGTTGAAATGCAATGCAAGTAAGTACTAAATATGACAACATAGCCTTTAGTATAAACGCTTTTGCGCTGGTAATTCTCTGAAAATAAAAGGTGGACGCACAAACTGTATTTATGTCGAAAATTGATTGTAAAACTGTTCTATCTATTGAGCCTTTTCATTAGAGATAAAATTGTTTCATGCAGAAAAACAGTGTTACAAAGACGCGGATATGTTTCCAATGTTCTGGTGTTACACTCAAATCAGCCAATGGAATAAATGAAGTGTATTCATTCGTACCTAGCCGCGGGAAATTTTATTTGAGTATTATTGGAGACTTACAAAGGTCAAGTCAGGGTGAAAAGCTGGCTTAATACAGCTTACGCCGAAAAATGACCATGCTGTTGGTATTTTGAATAAGTTATCTCTATAAAATAAATAGGGTGATAAAGAATGCACACACATCTCGACCCGATGCGTTAAGACACGCTCTTTTTTAAATTTGAATGACTTGTGTTCATTTCAAATTTGCGATTTATTTTGAAAAATGATTTGCGTCTTAAATTATGCAATAGCGAACAATTTCAGCACCTTCGGCGCTTTGATTTATAGAAAACTGACAATTGTCGGTATCCTTTTCTGGTGTGCAGGAAAGATTTTCAGACAGACTGACCGCGGACGTCAAACAAGTGTTGCTAGATAATTAAACGATTATCTTTTTATCATGGAAACTATACTCTTTCGGTGGTTTGTCTAACAATACAAGACAAACGTCATTTACCAATAGAATTTCTTTCTGTACCTTAAATTCGTGTTATTTGATATCTTGAAAGTAATACTGTGTAATTAACATAAAGCGTTTATTGATCGTTTATTCCGTCGTACCCCAATGAATAAATGCTTTAAAGTAAGCAGTTATTGCGCATGTAATTGTCACAGCTTTGTAATACTTGATTCAGGGGAGACGATCGGACTGTTGTAGTTTCACTTAGGACTGATGCGTATTGTAGACCGATTTCCTCTCCAAGCTATGGTGTTCACGATGTACTGCACAGCCCGATAAACATCGTCGAAGGATAGTGCGTGTCAAAGTCCACCTCAAGTAACTGTCTGCATACGGGACAACATGACAGTGGTGTAGTCAGACTAAAATTTTAGCCAAGACAGTATCTTAGGTCATTGTAGGGGGGGGGGGGGTCCGGGGCATGCCCCCCCCCGCAATTTTTGTTATACCTAGAACGTCTCTGGTGCGTGTTAAAGGCCATTTAAACCACATTTTATACCTAAATGATCGGAATCGTGGACGCTACATATGGCCGTTATATATCAATAAAGTTAACAAAAAAATCTTCTACAAGTTTATTGTCAATTTAAGATTTTGTTAAAATAAACGGTCTTTGAAGTGACAATGACGTAACAACCTCGAATTCAGATAAACAGTAATATAATTCATTTGAAGTCAGATAGAAAAAGAAAAAAAAGAGAGGCAGCTCTCGTACAAGCCATAATATGTTTATGGATAATAGAATGTGCTATATATATTTATTATTGAAATACTAAAATAATATAGATCTACCTTATAGTATGAAGAAAACAGATCTACGTTGAATCGTGTCTAGGTCCAATATAGACCGAGACCTTACCGTCGAACACCCGATTTTAGCTCGGTACGTACCCATGCCCACAAAGATTATAGCATTGAAGTGTACAGTTCGACGCTTTGTTTAATATACGGATTTTTCCAAATCATTTTGCTGAGACATTTTCGCTATTAGCCAGTTAATCAGGAAAGCTAAGATCAACAAGACAGATCTCACAGTTGTATGGCTGGATCTAGCAAATGCGTATGGCACGGTACCCCACCAGGTAATAGAGCTTGCTCTGAAACACCACCATGTACCAGAACATATTCAGAGCATTGTCAGAAGCTACTACAGAAACATCAACATACGCTTCACAACAAAGAACTTTACAACATCCTGGATACAGCTTCAGAAGGGGATTGTAACCGGCTGCACAGTGTCAGTAGTACTGTTCACCGCCGCTATGAATCTCATCATCAAAGCCGAAGACAGGGAGTCAAGGGGACCGAAGACCCAGACAGAGATCAGACTTCCACCACAGAGGGGATTTATGGATGATCTGACTATCACAACAGAGTCCCACACACAAGCTCGATGGATCCTATCAGCCCTTGAAGATGTTGTGTCATGGGCTAGAATGGCCTTCAAACCAACGAAGTCAAGATTTCTTATCTTGAGAAGAGGCAAAGTCTGACAGAAGATAACACTCATGGTACAGGGCGAGGATATCCCATCACTTATTGACAAATCTGCTATCACCCAGTGTGGTGTCAAACCATTTACCCAAGCACTTGACGGGGTTGTCAATAATAAATAAGAAATAGCAGAAATAACACAGAGCGCACCAGGCAGCAACTGAGGAGTGGGCTTGCAAAGATAGAGGGAACGGGCCTACCAGGGAAGTTCAAGGCATGGCTTTTTCAGCATGGCCTCCTGCCCCGTCTTCTGTGGCCACTAATGTTGTGATCCCAACATCGACGGTTGATAGCTTGGAAAGCATGATAAACAAGAGCCTGAGACGATGGTTCGGACTTCCATCATGTATGACAAGTATTGGACTCTACAACAGAACTGGAATGTTGCAGCTCCCTCTTTCATCAATTGTAGAGGAGTACAAAGTTAGTAAGGCAAGGCTCGTGTTGACCCTACGAGACTCTAGTGACATGAGCATCAGAAATGCAGGGATAGAGGTCAGAACTGAAAGAAGATGGTCAGCATCCAATGCAGTTGAGCAGGCAGAGAGTCGACTGAGACATCAAGACATAGTGGGAACAAGTTGTCAAGGTAGACAGGGACTCGTCTTGAACACTAGACAACCGTGGAGTTCAGCCACAACAGTCCAAAGAAGAGAACTTGTTCAGAGCGAAATCCGAAAGGAAGAAGAGACAAGAAAGGTGAAAGCAGTTCAGATGGGGAGCCAGGGAAGCTGGACAAAGTGGCAGACAACATGGAGGAAACTGTCATGGACAGATATCTGGAAGTACCAGTTTTTTCAACTGCAGTTCCTGATCCGGGCAGTTTATGATGTCTTGCCAACACCGGCTAATCTCCAGAGATGGGGGCTGATAGAGACAGCAGAATGCACCCTATGTGGAGGAAGAGCTACCCTGGACCACATCTTGTCCTCGTGTAAAGAAGCACTTGCCCAGGGGAGATATCACTGGAGACATGACCAGGTACTCCGAGAGGTAGCTGATACACTTGAGAGACACAAGAAGAAGGCACGGGTACATGCAGGGGCAAAGCACATCAACTTTGTACCAGCAGGGACAGCAATGAAGGGTACAAAGGGAGAACATCCGAGTATCCTAGACGGCACAAATGACTGGGAACTACGGGCAGATCTTAGAAAACAGCTGCAGTTTCCAGACATTGTCCACACTACCCTACGTCCAGACATTGTGATGGTCTCCGAAAAGACAAAAAAGATCATTCTGGTAGAGCTGACTGTACCGTGGGAAGAAAGATGTACTCAGGCACATGAGAGAAAGAAGGCCAAGTACGAAGATCTCATCCAGGAATGTAGAGAGGCCGGGTGGAGATCATGGAACTACCCGATTGAAGTGGGATGCAGAGGGTTTCCTGCACCATCGCTGGGAAAGATGTTCCAGGATATGGGAATAGTGGGGCAGGCGAGAAAGCTGGCCATTAAGAAGGTATCACAGGCAGCAGAAAGAAGCTCCAGCTGGCTGTGGCTAAGGAGGAACGCCAGTAACTGGAAGCCTTCCACTAATGGGTAGTGTCTGATCAACATTGCCGCCCGCCACTTAGAGCTTGTCCTAGGTTTGAAAGGGTGAAACAAGCAATGACAAGTGGTACCTAGCTGACGACATTAGTGGAAAGCAGTTTATCTGTATTTTACAACGGCATCAATTGAAGTTATTAAATTGAAATAATTATCTGCCTCAACATGAAACAATTGTACTCAATGATAATATATTTGATTGTGAATATCATAGTGCCTAAAATTCATTAAATTGCCCCAATTTCTTATATAGATTTTATTCTTTGAAATAAATTTTCCTCTTGTTTTCTTGTAATCTCAACATCGCTCTGCACATTAAGCCGAGACAACTGCCTCAGCGTGCCTCAGCGTAGCTACGACGTTGCATGTTTATCGTTAAAAAACATTTGAACATTTGCCTTATAATTTGAAACACCATTAACTGTAAATTGTGTAATTACGCGGGATCGTTTCTTTTATGTCTTCGTGCTAGAAGATATGTCTGAGAAATTGCTTTAAAGTCCCATAAGGGACATTTCCTTTCCATCATTGGTCTTCACGCGCATGCTTAATATGGACTGATGTGCAGAAGCTGGTGAAAAGTTATTTTCAAAACGCCTCGTACATCCACATCTCTTCATCAAATAATCAATAATCAATGACACTGTTTTTGTTTTGTGCATGGCTGTGCATTTGCATGATGTGATGGAGTGTGATCGTCTTCGTCGTCACTGCCATCACTAATTGCATTCCCGATTGGCCGCACACGACCGTGACAAAAATGAGTTGCGTTCTGAGAAAACTGGGCATAATGTATATGCGCAAAATGTCGTCCCAGATTAGCCTGTGCAGTCCCCACAGGCTACTCAAGGATGAAACTTTCCGCCTAAATTAGATTTTTGCTAAGAAGAGACTGCATTTAAACGAAAAATGTCATTTAAGCGGAAAGTATCGTCCCTGATTAGCTTGTTCGGACTGCACAGGCAAATCTGGGACGACACTTTACGCACATGCATTATGCCCAGTTTTCTCAGAACGCGACTCAAATGTCGGCGTTTCTTCTGGTTAATACGTTGCTCTAATCAGTCGCCTCCAATATCTTGAAACACGGCTTTGTTGTCGCCGGGTTACGACTAAAGTGATAATGAGATTAAACTTTAAAAATCACGCACAAATATATCTAGTTCTTTTGTTGTCGTTTAATTTTGTGAAACTTCGAAAATTGCTAATATAAAGTATAAAATACGTTAGACGTATGCAATTGGCAGAATGGCCGAGCGGTCTATTTGATTTTTACTCCAGGATTCCGAGGGTCACTGGTTCGAGCCCTGCGGGCAACTTTTTTTCCATTTTTTAATTTTATCCTGGATTTTTTACTGGAGCTTTTTAGATCCAATGTTTACATTTATCAATATAAAGCATTTAATGACAAACTTCAAAACATGCCAAAATCTGTGAAAAGGCCCCTTTAACATACCTTTGAAAACACGTAAAACAGGCGTTAAAAAGTTAAAAAAGTCAAAAAAATTAGAAACAACAAAACATATTACGCAATGACTTATGGTTAAAAATAGATCAACCACGATCAACCAAGTTGTCTTGTATACACTAATCCAGTAAAAACAAAACGTGTTTCAAAATAAATATATAGATAGAATTTTATTTTCCTCCATTCATGAAGAGCATAACATATAATACAAGCAAGGAAGAACAATCGAATATATACACAAACAAAGATAAAAAAGAAACACCTCAATACAGGCATTAGATTATTCACAAAGATAAGTATAACATAATTAGATTATATATAAATGATAAATAAATGTTAATTCCTGTAATTCCTAAGGAAAATAATCACATTGAGATAACAATAATTACCTTTTTTCAGTGTAACTTATTCGCCGAGGATATGTCTTAAAGCGAAAACAAAAATACAGAAATAATAGGCGAATATACTTAATATATGTCACAGGTTTTGCCTTCCACGGAAGACTGCTATATAGTGTAAGGTACAATAGATTGGATCGACATATCAACATATGTGAAAAAGTGGCTCAGAGCGTCTAACCCTAGTTCAGGATGCTAACAGCAGCTTTGCACAATTGAAAATGCACAAAATATCAGTCAACAGTTTCAGATATCATTTTCAGCAACGATACACTTTGTTCTAAGCCATTTAAGTGGATGAAGCGCGAAAATTCCGTTATTCCGATGCATTCAATTAGAATTGTCCATAAATGTTTTCGCTTATCCTCTAGCAAGTGACAATAACACAACTTATGAATTACGAGATTAACGGTTTTCAAGCAACAATGTCTGCATTCTTCTCCACACTGTCTAGACACAAACATACCTATGCTATTCAATATTGTTTTACACACGTTAATTATTTTTGGATTGTCTTTTGCTACTCTCCATAAAGGGGAGTAATTATTGGAGTCTATTACACGCGCAGTTACTCCCCATTGATCGTTGTCCTTGATGCGACTCTTTATTTCGTTCTTTATATTCATTACGACTTTTCGCTCAACTATTTTCTTCCATTGTCGCTTTGTGGGGAAATTTCCATCCTGGACGTATGAGCGTAAGACGTTCATTAAGTCATACTTTTGTAGTATCCTGTATGCATCAGGGATATATCCGAGGCATTGGCCTTCTAGTTCAATGTGACGTATAAGTCTATTGTTGAAGATATCTTTCGCTAGGTATTTAGGATTTAAATATGCATATTTGGCCGAGGAATGTTAGTTTTCTGATATCCAGTTCATTTACAATCGGAACGGTATTTACGGTTGACAGGCAATAATCTGTTGAGATGTTTCTGTCATACCCTTGCATGTGTTTCAGGCAAAAGTTCTGTGCAATTGAAAGTTGTACGAGATCACTTTGCGAGTTGTTTTTCCATAGCTCACAGCCATATAAGGCCTTAGGGAAAACAGACGAGTTAAATATTGTTGATAGAGTTGGTGGACTAAGTCTTTCAGGCGCTACCCTTTTAGCGCACAAGCTCATGTATGTTTCTCGCAGTCGCACGCATGCATCATGAATCGCATTATTAGTGGTCAGAAAAGAGTTGCATTCAATACCAAGATGGGTATACTTGTCGCTAGCGGGCAGACGATCATGTCCTAGATAAAAGGTTGAAGTCTCTTCTGTCTTCTTATTATAGACTAGTACGGAGCACTTCGATGCATTATAAAGAAACCTCCACCTGTTTGCATATTCAAAGCAAATCTTAAGCATCCTCTCGCGACCATTTTTAGAGTATGATACTAGAACCATATCATCGGCCACGGTAGGCGAAGCCATATTAATGTCATAAATGCACAGGCCATTACCACTCTCTTCACGTTTCTCCATCAGGCCATTTATGTAAATAAGATACAACAGCGGCGAACTTTTTCCTCCCTGACGGGTTCCTTGCCCGACCGGAAGTGGTTCCGAGATCAATCCTCGATGGCGAACGCGGCTTGTTGAGTTCCGATACATTTCACGGAGTGCGAGAAGGGTGTTTGTATCAATGACTGGATCAGAATCATAAGCTCTGGAAATTGATAAAAATTTATGAAATAGTCCATCGTGCCATACCCGGTCAAAGGCCTGACGAGCGTCAAGGAAGCATAGATATACACTTGAACCCAGCTCCTTGGCATAGTATAGACATTCGCGGAGACCAAAGCTAGTCATTATGCACCCAAGCCCGTCCTGAAATCCACCTTGTGACTTTCTGCGTACATTCTGAACGAAATGATACACACGTGTTAACACACATCTTCCACACAATTTAAATCAGCATTTCGCAACAAAAATGTATGACGTAATTAAAATGAAGATTTACTGATGAATGTTCTCATGTTGTCCGTCCATACAAGCAAGCATACTTTCCATACTGATTCAATCGCCGGAACCGTAGCTTATCGTGAAGAGACCATATGGCGAAAAATTCGGATACATATGTTGTGGATTTCTGATGACATAATGTTGCATTAACGCTCCTTTTAAAAATTCAGAATTAAGTATAATAAGCTTTTCTGTAAATCGATACGGAACATATGCATTGTAGCGTACCATTAAACATGCACATGCTTGGCATGCGAAAAGTGAAATATTATTAATAAACATTATACGGTAAGCATAAACTAAAAATCGAACAAGTGCACAAATAAACCCACCATTCAAAAGAACAAGCCCATGGACGTTACGGTCCGTCCAATCTGCTTGCCACCGCCGATGCACAAACAGCACACAGGACGCCTCAAATACCAATCCACCACACCAATTTTCAAAAAGTTCACAAAGTGAAACGTACGTGTTGTTAAAAGCAGCTGCGGTATGACTTCACGTACACCCAAAACAATAATCGGAAGATATGAATAATTCAGGTTTAAACTTGAGCAGGATACGAAACCTAACTGCTAATTTGTCCGTTTTCCTTTCATTTTTTTCACATATTTTGGCTTGTATTGAAGTTTGTTTTAAAATACTTTATATTGATAATGTAAACATTGGATCTAAAAGGCTCCACTAAAAACTCAATAATACAGTTTAAAAAAGAAAAAAGTATCCCTCAACATGGCTCGAACCACTGGCCCATGAAGTCCTGGAGTAAAAATCTACCCACTTAGGCCACTTGGCCATCCGTGCTCATACAATGAAAACTGTATTTTACACTTTATATAAGCAATCCTGGTAATTTCACAAAATATAACGACAGCAACAGATTCTGAACTCTCTAAATTTTTCAATCGTTTCGCGTTGCGACTCTTTATAATATTCAGGCTTTTAAATCGTCAAAAAAGCATAAAACGGCTATTTTAGATCATGGTAACTGTTCAGTATTACTGTTTCCTCACAAATATCATAGCTTAAACGACAATTTGCGATTCTGAACCAACCTTTCTATTTAATTTTGTCAATTTACCAAAATGTGAAAAGGCCCTTTAAATGGCAGGAGGCGTATGATGACCTATGGCTTATGAACGGTGTCTAGTTGCCTACATCACCTCCTGAAACCTCTAATTTTAGAGAAATCTACAAATTAACGGCTATTACTATATCGTTATCGTTAAACACACACCGAAAGCACCCAGAACGCCCACCGGGCACCAACGAAAAACAAGCAAATTCGTAGAATTGATATCCCCCGCCAATATACTTCTGGACCCAATCGTTTTCTGGACGGATGGACAACGCCAACGTGCATTATCCTCTTATCATAATATATACTCATACCACGTTGTAATGAAATCCGTCAAAGCACTTCCAAGATATGGCTCCGGACACACACAAAAAGCATTTTTACAAAGGGCCATTACTCCGTTATTATCCGATGGTGTACGATGCCATTTGGCGTGCATCATCCTCTTATCAATATACATACTCATACCATGTTTCAATTAATACCGCCAAAGCTCTTCCAAGATATGGCTCCGGACACACAAAAACATTTTTAAAGGGCCATAACTCCGTTATTAACAGATGGTGTACAATGCCATTTGGCGTTCATTATACTCTTATCCATCTATAAACCATACCCACAGTTAGGGGTGTGCGCTGGGTGCGTTCGCACCCAATGTTTTTTACAAGTAAAAAAAATTTGTACTTTAATTTGCACCCAACTTTATTTTACGCGAAAACGGTTATTTATTTTTTCCGGGAACCCAGTGCATGCAGTGAGTATTTGTATTTAAGCGTTAAAATACTGTTGTATTCAATATGCAACCGACAGGTCAACATACAATCAATTTCTCGATTAAGTCATTTCAAAGATAGCGCGTAATTTTATTAACAATTTTTAACCGTATAATTGTTGAAATCAACTGAAGTTTTGACAGCAAAATTTGAGCAGATCTAAGAAGCCGGTCCCCGCAAAATGGAATTGGAATCTTTGTTATAAATGGATATTTGTTTTCTGTATAATGCAAAATTATTAACCTTGCAATCTAATCCGTATAAAAGCGATACTTATTTATAGATATTTGATGCTGAATGATTGTTTTGTAACTTTTGTCATCGTTATAAATGTCTGTTATTACTGTAATAGATATCATAACAAAATGATGAAGCCTACTTATTGTTGTTTGAAATCCCAGTCGAATTACCTTTTTCGGCAATTATCTAAATGGCTTGAAAAACAATTTGAATAACTTTAATAAATAATCTTATAAAAAATATACCTTTTAGATGTTTATTAACGGAATATTATGGCAGCCTCCGAAAATGACTGAAATCAAATGACATCCTTTGACTATTGCCGAAGACTAATGGGTCACTAGTTAACCACTTTGCATTATACCACGATTTATAAAAATTATAAACACACTGTGCACAGCATTTTCGACAGACTGCGCTGTCATTTTGTTATATCCCCGTACAACCATTTTCGGATCGCCTAAAGGGGTTTCCAATAAAAAATATCAGCAATACTCAAGACAGGATAATCTTTTTGTTGAATGACAAGAAAACAAATCATTTCTACAAAGTAATGTAGCTTTTTTGTAGTTTACCAACAATTCATGGCATTTGTTCTGCTCCACATAATAACTTTCCACACTATTTTAATTATATCCAACTTGACACTAGGTCTGTCATACTCTTAAACAGTTGTTATGGTGAATTTAAAACATTATAACATATGATCGGGTGGATGTTAACGTTTAATGTTCATCAACTGTGACGGATCTTAAGCATATAATGGGCATATAAGTACTGTACATCTTTTTTCTTCAACGTCTTGGTATACATTGTTAAGGACTTTGAGACCATAGGGTAGGGCCAGTAGTTTGTGGTTATAGGGTCTTAATGAAGCTTTAAGTGTTATATGTTTCTGAAATTCGATTAGAAAAGAAAGATAACTTATTTGTGAAACATAGTTAAAACAGATTTAAGTAACCAGTAATACCAATTTGATTTCGTTTGAGTATTGATGCAGATTAGAGAATACCCAGTTTTATTAATCAGTGTTTGTTGTACAATACACTGCTAGCACGTTTAGAGCAATGTTAGGCCTCTGGTACTATCCATAGTAGCAGACATACAATTGTTTTGAAAAAAAAGTCAAATATTTCCATTAAATTCGCTCGATTTATGAATGGTAGAATGTTGGAATGGTAAAACACACCAATCTTATTTTTATTTTACTTTCTTTAAATGTGTTGTTGCATAAGTGAACAAAGTGTGTGCGGGAATACTAGTGTCAGTTAAACACCTTATAAAATTATGTATATCCGTGACTTATAAAAAAGGTGGTTATTGAAAAACGTGCCGCCCGTGGTGGGGAATATATGTATGTTATATATTCTTCATGTCGAACAGTCACTGAGTATGGTCAATAAAAATCAGAAAGTGAAATTTCATATTAAACTGCTCTATAACTTCAGTCTCTAAATACAGTTACAAAAGTGACCAGAATGCAGGAGCTTACGTTTCATTTTCAAAATTTTCTAGGGGGAGGACCTCCAAAGCCCCCAATTGCAGGAGGGGTACAATCCCTCCCGCACCTACCCCCTTTGCAACTTTGTTGCTCACTTACAATTGAAGATGGCTAAAATTAGCACCCCGCTTTTCAAAACCCTGGCTACGGGCCTGTAAACTCATACCAAGTTTGAATGAAATCCGCCAAAGCCCTTCCAAGATATGGCTCAGGACACAAAAATGCCGGACGGACTGACTGAAAGATGGACGGACGGACAGTCAACACCAAAACAATATCCCTCAAACCACTAGATTCAAATACGCATACCTCCGAACAGCGTAGGTAAATCACGAGTATTCGAAAAATATATCCATGCATATGACGAAATTTTGCCACAAAACGAAAAGCTTTAAGTCATCGTATGAAAATAAACTTAAGAATAACTTGCTACAGTAAACTATATTTACATAAGACAACAAAAAGATAACACTTAAACATTTTTAATTTGGCGGAAATTCAAACATACTCAAATTTGAATATATAGGTACAAAACCAATAAAACTATTCCTAGGCAGCGAGATTCTAAAAATGATACACATATTCCGAATTTAAATTCGTATTAAGAGCATACTATGAGGCAAAGGTTTGTACAAAATAATCAAGCAAATATTGGCTGCTTCAGACTTAAATATATATTCATCCATTGACGTTCAAAGGAATGGAACCAGTGTAAGGATCCCTTGTGACATAAATTAACTAGAGCACCGCATAACGTGTGCAAACGCTCGGCTGCGGGTGCAGTTTTGAACAAGAGCACCGCATAACGGGTGCCACGCTCGGCTGCGGGTGCAGTTTTGAATAGATGAAAGCTTGTCAGAATTTTTTAGAGGTCACAGTGACCTTGACATTTGACCTAGTGACCCAAAAATGGGTGTGGCATGTAGAACTTATCAAGAAGCAGATACATGTGAAGTTTCAAAGTTGTAGGTTGACGCACTTTGATTTTAGAGCCAATATTCAAAACCTTGACAAAATGTTAAGGTTTCAGCTCGACGCGGACGGCGGACACGACACGACGAGCTGGCTAGGACAATACCTCGGGTTTTCTCCGAAAACAGCCGAGCTAATAAATGAAAGCATGTCAGAATTTAACAAAAAAATAGAGGTCACGGTGACCTTGACCATTTATCTAGTGACCCCAAAATGGATGTGGCGCGTAGAACTCATCAAGGTGAATCTGCATATGAAGTTTCAAAGTTGTAGATGGAGGCACTTTGATTTTAGAGCCAATGTAAAGATTTTAGCACGACGCCGGCGGACGGCGGACGACGAGATGGCTATGACAATACCTGGGCTTTTCTCGAGCTAAAATCTGGACTAAAAATGAATCAATATCGACTTTTATAATTGCAATAGTGAACGTAAACATAATTTAAACGACTAGCTTAACATGTGTATTTAGGGCGGGCCTGTGTATCACCCCGTCTTGCTCCTTTTCCATAATTTATGCCCATCAAATACACGCCTCGAATAGCGAATCAATATATTTGCAATATATTCATACCCAAAACGAGAAACCCGTGCATTTTTTCGCGCTGAACACTTAATGAGAAACACGTGCATTTTTGCGCTCAAACATTACCGTGCTTTCTCTTCCAAATAACCTGTAAAGTACCGATACGATACCGTATTTATCAAACCTAAAATAATTTCACATGCTGACGGGTATGATGTAGATATACTCGCTTGGAACATGATTTAGAGAAACTAATGTAGAGATAAATTACGGGAATTTTAAATAATGGCATAAATAAATGCTGGTATAAGTTTTAATGCTAACCAACAGTAGAGACGTAGGTTTGCTTTTTGGACATAAATCACGGTATGCTTATCATGTATTGAGTTTTGAAAGCCACATTGTACTGCCAATCCTGGCATTGAAGTCGCAAATAAAAATGATGGTTTTCCTCTTTGGTCTGTCGTGTATGATAGTTGATAGAATGTTGTAAAAGTTGTCCCTCTCGTCCTCTTCGTTGTCGTTCTTTGTATGGACAGAGGCGTGCCCCGATAAGCGCTCTCTGTTGGCTTGGGCATCAGGGCTTCTCCTTGGGCGTGGGTGTGTGCTGCATCCTTCTTCTGATGCTCCAACAACAGTAACTCGACGTAACGAGTCTATCTTTATCCGTCTTGCAGATGTAGATCAATCTACCCAAAGGTCAGCGATGTCTGACGCTATGCTAACCTTCCTTCAGTCGGGGTTGTGACTGTCTTTTGCGAAGTTAATGTCAGAGATAGATATACATTATTACAAAATATTTTCAAAACTCAATTTGCAAGTTATTTAATTAATAATAAATAAATATATATGTAAGAAGTAAGTATCGTTATTAATGCATCGGTGATATTAGAATTAAACAAGTAAATTCGTGGGATTGATAACCCCGCGAAACCTCCTCATTGATATCTCATACACCCACGAAGTTTCATTTTGATATCTGATATAGTTTCTGAGATATAGGCCTGAAATGTTTGTGACAAATCGACGTACGGACAACGCCCATTCTATATCCCTCTGGCTTCGGCAAGACAGCAATGTTGACAAATTTCTTCTTATAATTGAGACGGTTGAGTTTGACGTAACCGGTTTTCGGTGCAATGCACGATAAACTCGTGCGTGTATTGATTTTATTTCACGACGGTACGAAGGTGTGAATAATTTGGTGGAAATACAGCAAAGTACAAATTCCGTTTATCACACAGAATTAAAAGGCAAGTTAGTGCAGCGTGAGGCCATACAAAGTTGGTTCTTTGTTGACCGCCACTTTGACTTTCAGAGACTTACCAAACAGATCGAAACAAGAAGTTCAGAACAATATGTTTCTCATACACACTCTCTGTGGCAGTGGTTCAAGTAAATTATGCACACATATAAATATTTATCATCGATAAATTTTTAAAAGTCGTACATAAAGCATTTCATTTGTAATGTCTTTAGCCCCCCCCCCCCCCCTCCCCCACAAACACCGTTCAAGATCAATCTCAATTTAGTATCACATACAATTTCTCTTATATATATAATTGGATACAAAATATGAAAGTACATGCTAAAAAGACCATGCTGTGTTGAAGTCGTGACAACCGATAGTCAGTGCATACAGCTGCTTTCTTTGACATAAACAAAACACTTAATCATTACTTTGTAAAATTATATAATGTTTTGAAGAGCCCAAAACATTGAAAAAAGAAACTTGTACCCGCCATTCTACTTTAAAAATCAAAATTGAACTAAGTGGTGCTTTATTTACTACTTATTTTATCCACTGAGATTTATCTCAATATATATGCAACAACATGTAGTCACTAAAGCAGCTGGACGCTGTCATGCCATATTTCTGTACTGTTTGTTTAAAATGTGTTTTGAAGCACTTTGTCTGCTTAATTTTCGGCATGGTCAAACATATTTTGTTCTGTCTTGATTCTGAAAACCTTCAACTAGCCCAGTGATGCTTTCCATAAACATGAATTTGCATGGCCTTATGGCAGATCTGACAAGTAATTGTTATTGTGTAACTGTAAAAACAACTTTAGACTTAAGAAGGCAAAGATGGGCCTCATATGCTCACCTGATATATATTGTAAGTCAATATTGAAAGCCATTTTTAACAAGCCTTTATCAAAAGTAGAAACCTTAAACATGGCGAATTTTGAATTATAATGATTTTAATGCAATTGGCTCACAGTAGAATTAATTGTACATACCAAATACAACATCTATGTGCCTTTCACTTTAAAAAAATTGTCAGGGGGGATGCTTATATAATTTACCCTATTATTATTTGGTCCTAGCATTATGTTTAACAAACCTTGTAGAAAACCATTGGGTCGTGTTCTGAGAAAACTGGGCATAATGCATGTGCGTAAAGTGTCGTCCCAGATTAGCCTGTGCAGTCCGCACAGGCTTATCATGGAGGACATTTTCGGCTTTTCTGGTACTTTTTGTTGAAAGGAAGTCCCTTCTTACCAATAATAGTTATTAGATGGAAAGTGTCGTCCCTGATTAGCCTGTGCGGACTGCACAGTTTGCTCAGAACGCGCCTCAACTATACTAGTGATATACCAAATATTTCATGTCTAAGGCTTGTTGTTTAATAGAAGATGTTAAGGTAAATTTTGAAACTGTGATATATAATCAAAGAACACCAGAAATAGAACCAGTTTTGACCTTTATGGCATGATCAGAGTAAAGGACCACAACGATGTCACACACCTAAAATTAAAACACTGAGAAATGTGGTTTCACAGATTTTGAAAGACAAAATGAATTGTAATTCATGAAAGAGCATTTCACACAACTTCCCAGGAGTGGCACTACACTGTTGTAGTTTATGATTCAAACAAACTTAGTAGTTTAGCAATTTGTAATATTATCTGTTTATGCTAAGTACACGTATTACACCTCAAGGCCCTGACTTTATAGAGAAAAAATAATTTGCTTTATAAGTCTACACAAATCATGTGATACCTGGGGACCTACAACAGCTTTGATTGAGGGTCTCTAATAGACACCTCCTGTGAAGTTTCTTAAAAACCATTCTAGTAGTTAAGTTGGAGATGTTGTATGAACAAAATTGTGTATCACACATACAATGGACAGCAACCCACCAGAATATTGCTCACAACGATCACTTTGTGTTCAGGTGAGCTAAAAAAGTAGATCACGGATTTTGTAATTGTTATGCACCACTGCAAAAGCTGCTCAAGCATAACTAGCTCAGTATATAAGGCAGGTTTTTGCACAAAATCTTTGTTCCACCCCAGCTTTGTATTATCTGTTCTGTTCTGTTCTGTTATTCGATATATCAAGGTAAGCCAAATTTAAGCTTCAGGGGAAAATGGGTCTAAAGCTACATTTGCTCATGGTAGCTTTGTACCAGCCTGCGCACCAACAGTCTTTTCAGGAGTAACCCAGTGTGCATTAAAGTCACTCAAGGTTGTGTGCTCATATTAGTGGTCAGTGTGGCTCCTGACCAGGCTGTGCAGGTGCGCAGGCTTATATTCAGCTTGACACGTGTGTAATAAGACAAATTGCATACAATGCAGCTTATGTCTTGTTACTACAAGGATGCAAACTGATACAATAATGTGCAAAGGAATAAATGAGCCTCTTTTGCATATTCTTTACATGTAACAGCATATAGTGAAATTTCTTTTTTTGTCGGCCCCATGGCTTTGCAAAATAAATTGTTATGAATGATTGGGTGTATTATATCTAGACAAATGTGTTGCATGCTAAACCCTTGCTGTTTTCCTCAAGGTCAAGGGCACAATCATTCTTGGGCACCAACTATGCTGCTTGCTTGATGGTCAATTATCACATAATATGAAATAGGCTTTATGTGAAGCAACAATTACAAAAGACTGTTATATACATGCTATATCAACTGAACACAATATGTGTGACAACCCTTGTTTCTGTGGCTTGTAATATATATTCTGGGCATCAGTGTTCTTTTGACACATTTCTAGTATTGAACAGGTCATGTATATGTTTACTATTTCTCAAATAATGTTGGCCAAATAGTTTATTTTTGTTAACATTATCATTGTAATAAGATATTAAAATTGTACCTTTATAGCTTTTCTAATATTCATAATCATAAACAGCCCAGATTCAAATTGATTGGCCATTCGACTGCATTTAAGTTTTTTACCAGAACATTTTGTTAGCGCAGACGGCCAGGATTCGTGAAATTATTCCTGGGCCATTCACGGTTTATATTGGATCATGCATATAAATAATAATAAAAAGTAACCTCGGTATTGATCTCAACAGCTGCGCACAACGCTTAAACAGATTGCACCACTAACAGTGTAACACCGGTACGAAATATAACACTGGTACGAAATATAACACCAGTACGAAATATAACACCGATATGAATTATAACACCGATACAAAATAAAACACCAGAATGAAATATAGCAAGGTACACGATATAACACTGGTACGAAATATAACACTGGTATGAAATATAACACAGGTACGAAATATAACACGGGTACAAAATATAACATGGGTACAAAGTATAAAAGGGGTACAAAATATAACACTGATACAAAATATAACACCAGTACGAAATATAACACCGGTACGAAAGTTAACACTAGTATGTAAAAAAACACGGTACGAAAATTAACACGGTACGAAAGTTCACACCGGTACAAAAGTTAACGAGGGTACAAAGGTTAACATGGGTACAAAAGTTAACAAGGGTACAAAAGTTAACAAGGGCACAATAGTTAACACCGGTACAAAAGTTAACACAGGTACAAAAGTTAACACAGGTACAAAAGTTAACACTGGTACAAAAGTTAACACTGGTACAAAAGTTAACACAGGTACAAAAGTAGTCTGTTCAACGGGGATACAAGTTCATCATCGCATGGAGTGTTTCTGAGTTCCAATAAACTTAGATAGATATCATCACCCTTATGCAAAAATTGTATGACCCCAGATTGAATGATCGTGGGCTATATTGTTTTCGGCCTGTCTGTCTGTCATTGTATGTGTGTGTCTGTCTATATCTTGAACCTTGATCATAACTTGTTCAATATTGAAGATACATGTAGCAACTTGATATGTGGCATGCATGTGTGTCTTTTGGAGCTGCACATTTTGAGCTGTTAAAGGTAAATTTCAAGGTCATCCTTCAAGGTCAAATATATGGCTTCAAAGCACAGTAGTGGGCACTGTGTTTCACAAACACAGCTCTTGTTGTTTTTTTTGACTGACTGAACAGCTCCTCAGGAAGACGGTCATTCATGAACTAGGAAATATTGCCAGATAATTATGTGTCAATGATATGAGTTGCGTTCTGAGAAAACTGGGCTTAATGTTTGTGCCTAAAGTGTCGTCCCTGATTAGCCTGTGCAGTCTGCACAGGCTAATCGGGGACAACATTTTCCACCTAAACTGTAGTTTCGAAAATTGAAACTACAAAATTCCATAAAAGCGGAAAGTGTCGTCCCTGATCTGGCACGATACACACAAGCATTAAGCCCAGTTTTCTCAGAACGCGACTCATATATTTGGCAATGTTTCTTTAATTTCTTTTACAATAGTTCTTGTTTCAGTGTCATATATTGTAAATGTACTTTTTCAAAGTAATTCGTAAATTTATCAACAATTATTAGGTAGTGATTTCCTTGTTTTTCAAAAAAATCTGTCCCAACCTTGCTCCATGGTAGCAACAGAACAGGCTAAATAATAATTTTCACTTTTGCTTGCTTGTTTCTGTAAGTTAAACATGTATTGCATTTTCTAACTAGCCTTTTAATTGTATGGCTTTAACCTGGCCAATATACAGGTTCTCTGGCTGTTTCTTACAATTAACCTCACCCAGATGTCATTATCTTTCCCCTATTTATGACAAACCATTGTGCACTGCTCAGGGGCGTAGAGAGCACTCCAGGGGCATTCCTCCCCAACATCGGGATTGAAAAGAAAGGATATGTATTGCAGTTGTTCATAATCCTTTCTTGTTTTTTTTTCACAGCTATGGTAAGAATTCATTTTCATTCTGAATTAGGCATTTGTTTCTTTTTTTGTTTAAGTGAGTCTGGAGAATTGTGTCATTCTTTACTTCATGTCATAGATGTGCTATGAGAATTGTGTCACTCTTTACTTCATGTCATAGATGTGCTATGAGAATTGTGTCACTCTTTACTTCATGTCATAGATGTGCTATGAGAATTGTGTCGCTCTTTACTTCATGTCATAGATGTGCTATGAGAATTGTGTCACTTTTTACTTCATGTCATAGATGTGCTATGAGAATTGTGTCACTCTTTACTTCATGTCATAGATGTGCTATGAGAATTGTGTCACTCTTTACTTCATGTCATAGATGTGCTATGAGAATTGTGTCACTCTTTACCTTATGTCATAGATGTGCTATGAGAATTGTGTCACTCTTTACTTCATGTCATAGATGTGCTATGAGAATTGTGTCACTCTTTACTTCATGTCAAAGATGTGCTATGAGAATTGTGTCACTCTTTACCTTATGTCATAGATGTTCTATGAGAATTGTGTCACTCTTTACTTCATGTCATAGATGTGCCATGAAATTACTAAGCTCCTCCTTGTGTCTACTAATGGCAATGTTTTGTTAGGCCAACAAGACCATGGTCCCTGCTATTTCCTCTATTATACAGCTGTTGTTTTCTATAGTTAAGACTCTTGCATCTGACAATGAGCGAGAAATTGGTTTGATTTTTACTGCATTGATGTCTAAGAAGTGTTCAGCCATTTTCATACAGTGTAAATTGTTTATATTTCCAAAGTGCCGCTCAACATAAGTAGACAGCTTTTTCCAATGAGTTGTTGGATTTCTTATCTGTGAAGGTTCAATATTTTCTGGACTTTGAAAACAGATTACATGGGCTACATACAGCTTCATCTTTTGTAACTGAGTATTATAACCATGGGTACTCCATAAGCCAGTATGCATTACACTGCCTAGTTTTATGCAATAAAATATAGATCTGGAGAATGTAAAAAAAGCAAATTAAAACTACAACCCCTGGAATCAAACTTTAAAAAGAAAATACCATAAAATACATATTTCACATTTCTACATTAAATGATTTGTTCATCGATAAATCATTCTTAGTGTTTGAAAGAACAATTTGATACTGCACAGTTAAAATATCAATATCAATATCAAAATATCATTTAAGACTTTTGTGTGTATTAGATCTATAAACTTCTTTACTATTCTGATAGATTACATAATCAAAGACATTTATTTAATCTTTAAACAGCAAAGGTTTTGGAATGTTATTAAATATTTAGCTTACATTGGGTGCGTTTAATTAAGGTAAAATCAAATCTTTATACAAACATGATTATTTAATTTGTACATGCACAGGAAACTCTCAGTCACTGGATCAGTCTTAACAATATGCTGGTTTTAAACCATACTAGTGCTTGAAAGGTTACATAATACTATTACAAATGAGCTATCTATTCTTAATTTGAGTGCTTAGGGCCAGAGATAAAATGCTATGCTTGATTTCTTAATTTTAATAATGAACTCCTTGAACATGTTTTATGTCCAAAGTATTTGATGTTTAAATTCTCTATTGGTAACCCCCCCCCCAATAGCCTTCATTGTTTTTTTGCATTTTCGGGCGTTTTTTTATTTTTTTTATTTTTCATAATGATGTGCAGTCATGTGCCTACACTGCCTACGCACAGCTACGTGCCTGCTGCTAATTAATCAAGAATGTCCCAAAATGGTAGAGCTTGAGGTGACACCTCCTTCTTTGTCGTCGGTCTTCCAGAACAGATCTCTTGTACTACCATCTGGAAGTCTTCATCTTTCTCTGTTGCATCCACAATATTGTCATGGTTACTAAGAGTCAAGTCAATATTTCCATGTTTAAGACCATAAATTCTTTGTTAATGGCTTTCTCACCTAATATTCTAAGTGGCAATCTACTCGAGCAATGCGCTTAACACATATCTTGACCACTAAAATACACAAGCGTGAATTTTTATCATTTTAACTTCAGTATTATTCTCTGAATTCTTAAGGGTGCTTTATGTATGGGTTTTCATGATGCTTTCTTTTATTGGCTTTTGATCAGATTCAGTAGAAGGATCCTGAAACTTTTCACGCCCTTTAATTTTTTTTGCGCATATCTTTGTTCTGCTGGTGACGGCTCACATGACTTCAAGCCATCTGCCTGAATTTCAGCTGGTATTAGAAGCTGTAACTGTTAATGTTATTGGTTTTGTCACAGAATAGTACTTCAGCAATTCTGTTGATGTGGGAACTGTTTTGATCTTTTGGAAGACTTCTCCAGCCTCTTTCCTCCACTGCCATCAGAGTACTTAATTTCAGGTCAAGCAAAGGAGCATTGGGCTCACTCAAGCCCGGAATAAACATTGATACATTCGACAACATTCCAAGAATTGTCTGGAGCTAACTATGGTCCTGAGGGTCTCTCATTCAAACTATTGCCTGTACTTGCTTATCTCTCAGTGTGAGCCCTTCACCTGTGATCTAATGGCATAGTTAAATTCTTGCTGCTCAAAATCACATTTGGATTAGTTCACTTTTAGATTTATTAATCTAGTCTTTTGAATAACTTTTCTCAGACGCTACTGGTGTTAACTGAGCCTGTTTTCCTGGACAAGCTTATGATAATCTTCTACTGATATCTTCCTCAAGTATTGTCTACAAATATCTCTTCCCCAAGTATTATCTATTAATATCTCTTCCCCAAGTATTGTCTACTAATATCTCTTCCCCAAGTATTATCTATTAATATCTCCTCCCAAAGTATTGTCTACTAATATCTCTGTCCCAAGTATTGTCTACTAATATCTCTTCCCCAAGTATTGTCTACTAATATCTCTTCCCCAAGTATTGTCTACTAATATCTCTTCCCCAAGTATTGTCTACTAAAATCTCTTTCTTAAGTATTGTCTACTAATATCTCTTCCCCAAATATTGTCTACTAATATATCTTCCCCACGTATTGTCTACTAATATCTCTTCCCCAAGTTTTGTCTACTAATATCTCTTCCCCAAGTATTGTCTACTAATATCTCTTCCCTAAGTATTGTCTACTAATATCTCTTCCCCAAGTATTGTCTACTAATATCTCTTCCCCAAGTATTGTCTACTAATATCTCTTCCCCAAGTATTGTCTACTAATATCTCTTCCCCAAGTATTGTCTACTAATATCTCTTCCCCAAGTATTGTCTACTAATATCTCTTCCCCAAGTATTGAACCCCAATGTGTTTGCATTTCTCGTTTGAAAATTTTATTTCAGCATCTTGCTTCCATTGGAATTCTCAAGGATATTTATCAACCAAAAGATAAGTGAAGGTCCTCCCAACTAGAGCTTTCATCTGACATTTTTATGTTATAAAAATACCCCATGTTGGCATCAAGTGTTGTAAAGTATTTGCTTGCCTGTAGCCTAGTTACTACCTCCTGAATACTTAGTCATGTTCCCGTAGTATTGATTTATTATCCCCACGCTTTTTGAAAAAAAGGTGGGGATATTGTGGTGATCTCCGCCGTCCGTCCGTCCGTCTGTCCGTCCGTCTGTCCGTCCGTCCTGGCCACTATCTCCTCCTACACTAAAAGCACTAGAACCTTGAAATTTACACACATGGTAGCTATGAGCATATGTGCGACCCTGCACTATTTGGAATTTTGATCTGACCCCTGGGTCAAAAGTGATAGGGGTTGGGGTGGGGCCGCGTCAGAAATTATCACTCATTTTTTTAGGTTATTTTACATTTACTTCTTTATTTCTACACCGATTCACTTCAAATTGATACTGGACCTCACCTATGACAATACGGTCAATCTCAACCATGCATGGCCCCATTCCCAACCCTGGGGCGCCCCGCCCACATAGGCCACACCCACCAAAAATTTCCATTGACTATAATTTTTTCATTTCTACACGGATTCACTTCAAATTGATACTGAACTTTTGTTATGACATTAGGGTCAATCTCAACTATGCATGGCCCCAATCCCAACCCTGGGGTGCCCGCCCACATAGGCCACACCCACCAAAAAATTCCATTTACTATAATTTTTTCATTTCTACACGGATTCACTTCAAATTGATACTGAACTTCTCTTATGACATTAGGGTCAATCTCAACTATGCATGTTCCCATAACCAACCCTGGGGCCCTGCCCACATAGACCACACCCACCCAAAATTGCCTTTACTATAATTTCTTCATTTCTACACCGATTCACTTCAAATTGATATTGAACTTCTCTTATGACAATACAGTCAATCTCAACTATGCATGGCCCCATTACCAACCCTGGGGCGCCCCGCCCACATAGACCACACCCACCCAAAATTGCCTTTTACTATAATTTCTTCATTTCTACACCGATTCACTTCAAATTGATACTGAACCTCTCTTATGACAATACGGTCAATCTCAACTATGCATGGCCCCATTACCAACCCTGGGGCGCCCTGCCCACATATGTCACACCCACCAAAAATTTCCTTTTACTATAACTTCTTCATTTCTACACCAATTCACTTCTAATTGATGATGAACTTCTCTTATGACAATACGGTCAATCTCAGCTATGCATGGCCCCATTACCAACCCTGGGGCACACCTAGGTCAAACATTCGGCGTGGGGATACGCGTCGGCCTCTGCCGCGCCATTTCTAGTTGAGATCTGTAACGGTCAATGCAAATTGAAAGTTGGCCATTTTTCTTCGGAACAAACAACATGCTTTTGACCCTATCAGTTTTTTTTTATTTTTAGCAATAGTCCCACATATCTCTAAATGACTAACTTCCTCTCTGACTTGCTCTCAAAAAGCACAACCCGTTGAACTGGTTGAACTCTATTTCATCACCAAAAACTCACTGAACTCCTTGCAGATACTTTCTGTTGTGACTTTCATGCTGTTGACTCTCATAGTTCTAATGTCACTGAATCCTCTCTGCCTAGCACTTGAATGTTTTTTGGTGGTATCTATAACTTGAAAAGTCAGATTTCTGCGAGTACCTTTGAATGTACATGGGGAAGATTTATCAGTCAGCAGGTCTCTGTATGCTGTCCCTTAACTCTATCCTTTGAATGAACATGGGGAAGAGTTATCAGTCAGAAGGTCTCTGTATGCTGTCCCTCAACTCTAATACTATTGCTTCATTGCACTGTTTTTGCGAGTGTTTGCATTGTAATTGTTCAGCAGGTCAATAAGAAAGTACATAACAAACTTCTCAACGGTGTATTTCTAAATCAGCAATCAAATTTCCTTCCTAGAATTTAACAGTCCAATCTGAATTAATATTATTTAATCATTAATGGCCTTGAACACCTCACTTATTAATGCGTATTCTTGAACTCTTTCAGTGCTGGAATAGAATTTTGAAGGCCTTTGCAAACAGTTTAAATCCAGATGAGACGCCACAGAACGTGGCGTCTCATCAGGATCCAAACTGTTAGCTATTCTGATAGTATTCTTTGAAAAAAATCAAAGAAAATGCTAATTTTAGAAATTCAGCAGACGACATTTTAGCAGACAACAAATTTCCCAGCATGCAAAGGGTTAAACCTGTTTGTCATGTTGTCAGTGTCAGGCATTTTGTTATCTCCTGAATAATGCATGTTGGGATTATACGTTTATCCTAGGTTGGTCTACGTTCCCAACCTTGACCACTGGCTGTCATCCAGAATAGCCATTGTGTGCTCTTATATTCCCTTCATAAAGCTTTAAATCTTTAAAATGTCATTGTTTACCAACAGGGTAAAAAATCTTGTTGTACGCAAGACGGCTTTGCGGATGGTGATGACTACAATAATTATTGCAGACTGGGAAATTCTCATATCTAGGTATTTTGTATGCCCCTGGATCGAATGATTGGGGGTATTTTGTTTGTGGCCTGTCTGTCATTGTATGTGTGTGTGTGTATGTGTCTGTCCCAAAACTTTAACCTTGGTCATACCTTTTGCAATATTTAGGATAGCAACTTCATATTTGGCATTCATGTGTATCTCATGGAGCTTAACATTTTAAGTGGTGAAATGTCAAGGTCAAGGTCATCCTTCAAGGTCAAAGGTAATTTTTTTCTAAAATAGCTGCTGTGCAACTACAAAGCGCAGTAGGGGACATTGCTGTGCAACTACAAAGCGCAGTAGGGGACATTGTGTTTCATGAACATAGCTCTTGGTCTCTTTGGTTTTGATATGGTCATTTTTAGCTTGGCGTTTTCAGAGAAAACCTGAGGTATTGTCATAGCCAGCTAGTCGTGTCGTCCGCTGTCCGACGTCCAAAGTCAGACGTCTGCCGTCCGCGTCGTGCTAAAACCTTAACATTTTGTTAAGGTTTTGAACATTGGCTCTAAAATCAAATTGCTTCCACCTACAACTTTGAAACTTCATATGTAGATGCACCTTGATGAGTTCTACATGCCACACCCATTTTTGGGTCACAAGGTCAAGGTCAATGTAACATTTAAAAAATAAAATAAAAATACTGACAGCTTTTATTTTTTCAAAACTGCACCCGTAGCCGAGCGTAGCACCCGTTATGCAGTGCTCTTGTTTTTCTAAAGTATCTGCCGTGCAGCTTCAATTGGCAGTAGTGGGCATTGTGTTTCACGAACACAGCTCTTGTTCTCTCTGGTTTTGACATGAGCAGATGTTCATTCAACAAGCCTGAGCATTTCAATAACTCTTTCTAAAATAAGTTTGAGTGCGGGAATCTCCTATCAGTTTCTGTGATCTCCTTTCTATCACCTTTTCCATTAATTATTATGTCTCAGTAAATTCCTTCCTGTTGATCCACATATTTAAATTGGTGAGCTTTTTGTTTCCATGATTGACCTATATCCTCTCTTATAGGGTTCATGTTTCTGTCAAGTGCACAGAGGTGGCAATCAAATTAGCCAAACACAGTGTCTAGATCCTACTTATCCATGTGGACCTGAGCCAAGATACCCAATGCCTTGTTTGCCTCAATCTTTGGAGCCCAAGTAAAAAAATCATAGATATTCACACAAATTGCATCTCATATTTGACAGAAGAACCCAGACTTTCCTTCTCCTCAGAGCATCATAAATCTCCAGAAGGTCCACGTGGATGATGAAATATTGTTAATCTCCCAGTTCAGTGCGCCGCAATTGCAGGAATTGAACCCTGGTAACGGCTATATCCTTTTGTTTGCAATTGTAAAACAAAAGATGAACGTGTCAAATTCCTTTGTGCATCACTTAAACCTGGTTGATAACTTTCAAGCATCAACAGATTAAACAGATTTATAATACCTCTTCTTGACACCATGGTATAACCACGCCATTCACATCTTTCTTTATAAAAATTCAAAAATATGTTCAATGCTAACATACAAACAGCACAATATAAAGAACAGAAAATATTTTAATAAAAGTAAAAATATTTATGAAAAATCAGTAGCAGTTTACCAAAATATGTAAATGATGATAGTAAATGTGACCAGGGAATCATTATATGACAAATAACAAAATAAATAAATCAAAAGATACATATCTGCTCTTCTTTGCTATGTTAACACTCTTATGATAACACTAACAGTTTATAAATATATATGTTCACTCTGCCATCAAGTCACCTAATGTGTCTGTGTTCACTCTGCCATCAAGTCGCCTAATGTGTCTGTGTTCACTCTGCCATCAAGTCGCCTAATGTGTCTGTGTTCACTCTGCCATCAAATCACCTAATGTATAATTATATGTTCACTCTGCCATCAAGTCGCCTAATGTGTCTGTGTTCACTCTGCCATCAAGTCGCCTAATGTGTCTGTGCTCACTCTGCCATCAAGTCGCCTAATATGTCTGTGTTCACTCTGCCATCAAGTTGCCTTATGTATAATTATATGTTCACTCTGCCATCAAGTCGCCTAATGTGTCTGTGTTCACTCTGCCATCAAGTCGCCTAATGTGTCTGTGTTCACTCTGCCATCAAGTCGCCTTATGTATAATTATATGTTCACTCTGCCATCAAGTCACCTAATGTGTCTGTGTTCACTCTGCCATCAAGTCGCCTAATGTGTCTGTGTTCACTCTGCCATCAAGTCGCTTAATGTGTCGTGTGTTCACTCTGCCATCAAGTCGCCTAATGTGTATAATTATGTTCACTCTGCCATCAAGTCGCCTAATGTGTATAATTATGTTCACTCTGCCATCAAGTCGCCTAATGTGTCTGTGTTCACTCTGCCATCAAGTCGCCTAATGTGTCTGTGTTCACTCTGCCATCAAGTCGCCTAATGTGTCTGTGTTCACTCTGCCATCAAGTCGCCTTATGTATAATTATATGTTCACTCTGCCATCAAGTCGCCTAATGTGTCTGTGTTCACTCTGCCATCAAGTCGCCTAATGTGTCTGTGTTCACTCTGCCATCAAGTCGCCTAATGTGTCTGTGTTCACTCTGCCATCAAGTCGCCTAATGTATAATTATATGTTCACTCTGCCATCAAGTCGCCTAATGTGTCTGTGTTCACTCTGCCATCAAGTCACCTAATGTGTCTGTGTTCACTCTGCCATCAAGTCGCCTAATGTGTCTGTGTTCACTCTGCCATCAAGTCGCCTAATGTGTCTGTGTTCACTCTGCCATCAAGTCGCCTAATGTATAATTATATGTTCACTCTGCCATCAAGTCGCCTAATGTGTCTGTGTTCACTCTGCCATCAAGTCACCTAATGTGTCTGTGTTCACTCTGCCATCAAGTCGCCTTATATATAATTATATGTTCACTCTGCCATCAAGTCGCCTAATGTGTCTGTGTTCACTCTGCCATCAAGTCGCCTAATGTGTCTGTGTTCACTCTGCCATCAAGTCGCTTAATGTGTCTGTGTTCACTCTGCCATCAAGTCGCCTTATGTATAATTATATGTTCACTCTGCCATCAAGACGCCTAATGTGTCTGTGTTCACTCTGCCATCAAGTCGCCTAATGTGTCTGTGTTCACTCTGCCATCAAGTCGCCTAATGTATATAATTATGTTCACTCTGCCATCAAGTCACTTAATGTGTCTGTGAACTCTGCCATCAAGTCGCCTAATGTATATAATTATGTTCACTCTGCCATCAAGTCGCTTAATGTGTCTGTGAACTCTGCTATCAAGTCGCCTAATGTATAATTATATGTTCACTCTGCCATCAAGTCGCCTAATGTATATAATTATGTTCACTCTGCCATCAAGTCGCCTAATGTGTCTGTGTTCACTCTGCCATCAAGTCGCCTAATGTGTCTGTGTTCACTCTGCCATCAAGTCGCCTAATGTGTCTGTGTTCACTCTGCCATCAAGTCGCCTAATGTGTCTGTGTTCACTCTGCCATCAAGTCGCCTAATGTATATAATTATGTTCACTCTGCCATCAAGTCGCCTAATGTGTCTGTGTTCACTCTGCCATCAAGTCGCCTAATGTATATAATTATGTTCACTCTGCCATCAAGTCGCCTAATATGTCTGTGTTCACTCTGCCATCAAGTCGCCTAATGTATAATTATATGTTCACTCTGCCATCAAGTCGCCTAATGTGTCTGTGCTCACTCTGTCATCAAGTCGCCTAATGTGTCTGTGTTCACTCTGCCATCAAGTCGCCTAATGTATAATTATATGTTCACTCTGCCATCAAGTCGCCTAATGTGTCTGTGCTCACTCTGTCATCAAGTCGCCTAATGTGTCTGTGTTCACTCTGCCATCAAGTCGCCTAATGTATATAATTATGTTCACTCTGCCATCAAGTCGCTTAATGTGTCTGTGAACTCTGCCATCAAGTCGCCTAATGTATAATTATATGTTCACTCTGCCATCAAGTCGCCTAATGTATATAATTATGTTCACTCTGCAATCAAGTCGCCTAATGTGTCTGTGTTAACTCTGCCATCAAGTCGCCTAATGTGTCTGTGTTAACTCTGCCATCCATTTGCCTGATGTGTCTGTGTTCACTCTGCCTCCATGCTTCCATATATATCTGTGTTAACTGTGCTACCATATAATCCCATTTCTTATGTTCACTATGCAATCATATCATCCCATATGTCTGTGTGCACTGTGTTACAATATCATCACACATGTCTGTGTTCACAGTGCAACAACATCACCCCATATGTCTGTTTTCACTGTTCAATAATATCATCCCATATGTCTGTGTTCACAGTGCAACCATATCATCCCAAGTGTCTGTGTTCACAGTGCAACCATATCACCCCATATGTCTGTGTTCACAGTTCAAACATATCACCTCATATGTCTTGTGTTCACTGTGTTGCCATATGATCCCATATGTCTGTATTCACAGTGCAACCATATCATCCAAAGTGTCTGTGTTCACAGTGCAACCCTATCACCCAATATGTCTGTGTTCACAGTGCAACCATATAGACTCAAATGTCTGTGTTCACTGCGCAACCATATTGACCCATATGTCTTGTGTTCGCAGTGCAACCATATCAACCCATATGTCTTTGTTCACAGTGCAGCCATATCGACTGGTATGTCTGTTTTGACTGGGTAACTATATCAACCCATTTGTCTGTGTTCACTGTGTTACCATATCGACACGTATGTCTGTGCTCCCTGTGCTACCAAATCAACCCATATGTCTGTGTTCACCTTGCTACCCACCGACCCATATGTCTGTGTTCACTTTGCCTCTATTGTCACATAGTGTTCATGTAAGTTTGTATTCACTGTAAAATAAAAAAATGGTAATAAAAAAGAAGCGACTGTATTTTGTAAAGCAAGGTTCAAGCCTTTATCTGTAGTTGTGTTTCATTTTTATGCCCCCCTTCGAAGAGGGGGTATATTGCTTTGCTCATGTCGGTCTGTCGGTCCGTTCACCAGGTGGTTGTCAGACGATAACTCAAGAACGCTTGTGCCTAGGATCATGAAACTTCATAGGTACATTGATCATGACTCGCAGATGCCCCCTATTGATTTTGAGGTCACTAGGTCAAAGGTCAAGGTCATGGTGACCCGAAATAGTAAAATGGTTTCCGGATGATAACTCAAGAACACTTAGGCCTAGGATCATGAAACTTCATAGGTACATTGATCATGACTCGCAGATGACCCCTATTGATTTTCAGGTCACTAGGTCAAAGGTCAAGGTCACAGTGACCCTAAATAGTAAAAGGGTTTCCGGATGATAACTGAAGAACGCTTATTCCTAGGATCATGAAACTTAATAGGTAGATTGATCATGACTTGCAGATGACCCCTATTGATTTTCAGGTCACTAGGTCAAAGGTCAAGGTCATAGTGACCCGAAATAGTAAAATGGTTTCCGGATGATAACTCAAGAACACTTAGGCCTAGGATCATGAAACTTGATAGGTAGATTGATCATGACTCGCAGATGACCCCTATTGATTTTCAGGTCACTAGGTCAAAGGTCAAGGTCACGATGACCAGAAATAGTAAAATGGTTTCCGGATGATAACTGAAGAACGCTTATTCCTAGAATCATGAAACTTAAAAGATAGATTGATCATGACTCGCAGATGACCCCTATTGATTTTCAGGTCACTAGGTCAAAGGTCAAGGTCACGGTGACCCAAAATAGTAAAATGACGTCCGAATGATAACTCAAGAACGCTTATGGCTAGGATCATGAAACTTCATAGGTACATTGATCATGACTGGCAGATGACCCCTATTGATTTTCAGGTCACTAGATCAAAGGTCAAGGTCACAGTGACAAAAAACATATTCACACAATGGCTGTCACTTCAACGGAGAGCCCATATGGTGGGCATGCATGTTTTACAAACAGCCCTTGTTTTACACTTTAATAGCATCATAAACTTCGTCATTTTTATGTCCCCCACCACTAAAGTGGGGGACATATAGTTTTTGCCCTGTCTGTCTGTCTGTCTGTTTGTGCCAACTTTAATCTTTTGCAATAACTTTTGCTATATTGAAGATAGCAACTTCATATTTGGCGTGCATGTGTATATCATGGAGCTGCACATTTTGAGTCGTAAAAGGTTAAGGTCAAGGTCATCCTTCAAGGTCAAAGGTCAAAAAAACTAAATCAAAGCGGAGCAGAAGGGGACATAGTGTTTCTGACAAACACATTTCTTGTTAGCTTGGCTGTTTTCAGAGAAAATCAGAGGTATTGTCATCGCCAGCTGGTCATGTTGTGTCCTGTCGTCCACCGTCCCCCATAGGCATTGTGCTAAAACCTTAACATCTCAAATCAAAGTGCTTCCACCTAAAACTTTTGAAACTTCATATGTAGATGCACCTTGACGAGTTATACATGCCACATCCATTTTGGGTCACTAGGTCAAGGTCACTGTGACCTCTAAATTTTTACGAGAGGCTGTTTTCGGAGAAAACCCCAGCTATTGTCATAGCCAGCTCGTTGTCTGCTGTCCGCCGTAGGTGTGGTGCTCAAACCTTAACATGTGCCATAACTTTTTAAATATTGAAGATAGCTCCTTGATATTTTGTATGCATGTGTATCTCATGAAGCTACACATTTTGAGTGGTAAAATTTCAAGGTGAACATCATCCAACAAGGTCTAGGGTCGAAAAAAACAAAGTCAAGGGAAGTAATAAGCTATAAATGGACATAGTTATCTGACCTGCCCACGTATATATTTTTGTTAAATAAATCAAAGCGGCACAGTAGGCGGCATTGTGTTTCTAACAAACACATTGTGGTAAAAGGTCGTGGTCATCCTCAGGGCTTCCGCTGTCGTTCGCCAAATTCGCCGTTGGCGAAAATTTCGCAAATTCGGCAAATAAAATTCTCGGTTGGCGAAAATGCTCTGCGAAACGTTTTTTGCCTGTCAAGTACCATCCCAGATAGTAAACTCTTTAAACCGTCGACTGTGCGTCAATACAGCATTGTGTTATTAACCAGAAAATTTGATACGCAGTCTGCAGCAACACCGGTCAGAACCGGTCATCGAAACAAAGGAAACTTGCTGATGCATTGTGTACTGGCAGTGACGTCACCATCTATGTATAGAATGCTTGCTGGTGTGAAAATAAAAGGTGTTTTCGAACATCTTATCGGCTAAGATAAACAATAAACACTGATTAAAGACTGCTACCAATTCCAATCAATTTGAGTAATAGCAGTTAGCAAATTATCAACTAAGTCACACAATGAACGTAAGTAAAGAAATTGGTAATTGAATTTAATTTCGTGTAGTTTGTTAATAGTTTGCAATGTTTGTTAAAGATCATAGTCTTAATGTTATGCAATTGTGAATGACGACAGGTTTATGGGAATAGAAGCCTAAACATTTCCAGCAAATATGTCAGAATTGCGTTTGTCATTATGGCAACCTTAGGCAATAAGCGTCCTTTGGACGCTGACGAATGTATTGAATCGCTCTAAAAAAATCAAATCTGACAATAGATCGTTCAAAGATATTTGGCTTTCGAAATTCAAGTGGTTAAATTACAATGCAAAATCCAAAACCATGTATTGCAAAATATGCATACAGTTTCAAAGATCAAATTCATTTAATGTACATCTGGATGTAGCATGTTGAAGAAAAACAACATTTCAAAACATGAAAAATCAAAAGGTTATAAGAATAAAATCAATATAATAATGTACATACATGAATACTTTAAATAATGTTCTTACACCCCTAGACTTTCACGAGGCGGTCCCAAATGCTTGGCTAAAACTTTGGCTACAGTTTCTAAAATTTGGCTACAAAAAAATCCAATTGGCTAAAATGTTAGCTATAGAAATTTTTGAGCCAGGGGAAGCCCTGCATCCTTTACGGTCTACGGTAAAAAATACAGATTTAAGGGAAGTAATAAGCTTTAAAAAGGGAGAAAATTATTCAATATTGAACATAGCCACTTTTTTAATTTGGCATGCATGTGTATCTCATGAAGCTGCACATTTTGAGTGGTGAATCTACAGTCACAGTAGTGGCTTTTAATTATTTGCTACTAAAAATAGACATTTGTTACAGACAATCATTTTCAAGGGAAGTTATTTATATAATTATAAATCTCATATTATATATTTCCTTACCAAGAATTGAAGTTCTTTTCACAGTTACTGTACAGATTTATTATTTTGATTATTTATAACCCAAAGTTTTTTTTTAAATGATATAATTATAATTTCTTTGATGTTCATTACATACCTGTGGACTTATGTCCATTGATACATGATCAACTCTGGCTATGATCTCTATTAAACCACAGGCCTTGGTTGTCAGTGATGTCTGACATGATCATAATTGACTGTGAGACCCTCTCCCCCTACCCCCCCCCCCCCCCCCCTGGTTGGATGGGAAAAATTCAAGGGAAGTAATAACCTTTAAAGGGAGATGATTTCTATACCTACCAAATGATAAATATAAATTTTATTTCAATGCGGTGTGTTGAATACTTTATTACAAACAGTACAAAAGGGACATAAACCTTATACAACATATAATAGACTGGCTATCGGTTACATTCGGTTACATGCCAATATAACATATATCTATCAACATCCCCCTTCTTTAAAAACAATATTATTAAGATCCATTAACAATATTAATTCAAATGATCAAGACAATGGTTTCAACTCTAAAAATAGTATTAACTTATAAAACTAAGATCACTTAACAATAGTAATCACTCTTAGAACAGTCTAAACATATAAACTTTTACAAACTTGACTAGAATTAAGTGTTCAAACAGTTTGTATTTTACTAACTTGAATAGAATTAAACATGTTCAAACAGTTTGTCATTTCTTGACATTTTAAAACTCTGATCAAATTATCAAGCTGGTAGCTAAAATCTCTTTCCTTAAATCTAATCTTCAGTCTTAGACATATGAAAACTATTCATTGATTTCACACAAAACCCTCAAGACACTGGGGTCTTTGAATGTTTCCGCGGGTCCTTCGGTTGTATCTGCTCAGGCCGGATTCCGAAGCTGCTGTTGGTTCTGATTCAGAGGCTGCTGTTGTGTTGCCTGCTGAAGATGTTGCAGTCATACGAGTAGTTTCATGCGTCTTTGGCGCGCTTTGATTACGAGTTTCAGAATTCATATCGCCATAACGAGGTGGAGATTGCTCGCGAATCTGCACTTAGACTTTTGTCGGACGCATATGAACACAATTTCTGGCATACAGCCCACTTTCTTCACTACGCACGATATATCGATCACCATTTATATTTTCAACTATGCCTTTCTGCCAGGACTTTTTGCTCTGCTTATGGAAATACACTGATTGACCGATTTTTACTTTTGGTTGATCGTGCGCTTTTTGATCAAACCATTTTTTCACAGATTTCTTACGTTTCACTCGTGATTCACAACTTGGCTCTGCTTTCACGCGCGAAGGTACCATGGTGCGAAGCTTTCGATTCATCATCATCTCAGCTGGACTCCTCTTTGTGTCGACACGAGGGGTATTTCGTTGCTCCAGGATCGCCTCCATCGGGTCCGTACGCGACTCGTGGCACTTGATGATCAGTGTCTTTATGGCTTTCACAGCACTCTCAGCTTTACCATTTGATGCTGAGTGGTGGGGCGACGTGATGTGATGCTTTATACCCCACTTCTGTGTAAAGTTACAGAATTCTGTAGGACATATACTGGGGTCCACCGTCGGTTATCAGTTCTCTGGGAATTCCGAATCTAGCAAAGTGTTTCTTCATTTTGTCAGTCACTTGCTGACTGGTTGCCGCTGTCAGAAAATCCACTTCGATGAAGCTTGAGTGGTAGTCTACGACGACGAGATATAATCTGTTTTGTATTTGGAACAAGTCGGATCCGACCTTGTCCCAAGGTCCTAGTCCATCACTATGTTGTTTCAACTTTTCCTGTTGAGGGGGAGGTTTTCTGTCCTCACACTGTACACATTTTTTCGTGAACTCTTTCAGTTCTGCTCTCATACCCGACCAGAAGATCGTTCCGCGGGCTCTTCTGTCCATACTATCATAACCTAGATGTGCTTTGTGCAGTCTTTGCAGCATTTCTTTTCTCAGGCATTTTGGAATAACTATTTTTTCACCTTTGAAGATCACTCCATCTTGCACACTGCGAGTATCTCTGAGAGGGTGATATTGTCCGAGTTCAGCACTAATGTAATTTTTTTTCGGCCATCCAGTAATTTTCAAGTGCTAAACTCTTGCATTGACGAATCTTTTTCTGTCGCACGTCTGATTTCCAGAATTTTTGCATCTGGAAACTGGTCAAATGCACCATTTTTGACATTTTGAATGTCCAACCGATCTGCAGTTTAATTTTCCTTTGATTCTGGGTATGCACGACTCGGAGCATCCGTGATCACGAGATCTGAGCCCTTCACAAACTGGAACTCAATGTCATACCTCAGGATTTTTATAATTATATCTTGTAGTCGTTTTGGCGCTTGTCCCAAAGGCTTTTTCAAAATAGTCTCTAATGGTTTATGATAGTTCTGCACTACTACTTTGATTCCAAAGATGTATTGGTCAAATTGCATCAGTCCATATAGAATTGCTAGTGCTTCTTTTTCGATTTGCGCCCATTTTCGCTCAGCGCGGGTTAGAGCACGCAAGGCGAATTCCACAGGATGTCCATCCTGCAGAAGACATGCACCCAGTCCGTGTTGCGATGAGTCCACTTGCAGCACAACATTTTTTTTCAGGATCAAAGTACGCCAAAACTGGGGCGCTCGTGATTTGCTCTTTCACTTTTTCTAAGCTTTCGTCACACTCATTTGTCCATTCCCACTTGGCATCTTTACGCGTTAGTTGATGAATGGGCTCCATGGTCGACGCAAGATCAGGTAGAAATTTGCTCATGTATTGCACTAGTTCGCAGATTTGTCGAACCTCTGTGACATTTTTCGGCTTCGGCATGTTTTGGATTGCTTTCACTTTGTTCTCATCGGGCAGAACACCTTTGTCTGTTATTCTGTGTCCATGAAAGATCAGTTCTTTTCCGAACTTTGTCTTTTCTTCATTCAGAATAATGTTCTGTTCTGAGCATCGTTTTGCAAGTGATTTCAGTTTGCGGTCATTGTCTGACTTTGCTGATTGTTCTGTTTCCCCGCAGCCAACAACGATGATATCATCTGCGATCACAAAAATGCCTTCAAGACCGTTCAAAGCTTTGTTTAGCTTTCTCGCAAAGATCTCACTTGATACACATAGCCCAAATGGTAAGCTTGACCATCAGAATCGTCCAAAAGGGGTTATCGTCGTTGTGAGCTTGCTCGACTCTTCATCTAATCGCACATGCCAGAATGCTTCTTTGACTTCCATTTTGGTGAACAACTTTGCCTGGTTGAGATTTGGCACGACCTTATCAAATGTGGTAAGTCTGTACTGCTGTCTTTCCAGCACTTTGTTTAGAGGCTGGGGGTCTAAGCAGATACGCAGGCACCCTGAAGATTTTCGTACCACGGCCATCTGGTTCACCCATTCAGTAGGCTCTTTGACTGGAACAAGAATACCTCTTTCTACAAGCTTGTCAAGTTCTTGTTTCACTTGGCCTTGGATGGCGATTGGTATCTTTCGTGCTGGCAAAACAACTGGTTTGGCATCTTCTTCTACGTAGAGCTTAGCTTCACATAGATCACCAAGATCTTTTTCAACTTCCCCCACAAAGGCACCTGTGTTAATGTTTTATCAGGTTCATTTCTTGCACCGTTTTCAACCCTAACAGGTTCTGGAAGTCGTTAGGGACAAATGAATCTGACATCATAAATATTGTCGATTTTTGGATTTTTTACAGGAAGTGTCACTTCACCAAGTGGTTTCATCGTCGTTTTGTTCCACATTTTTAGTGTAGATGCGTTACCTTTGACCTGTGATTTGCTCACAAATTTCTGGCTAATCGGGTTGATCTCAGCACCTGTGTCGACTTGAAATTTCACAGTACAGTCATTGCATACTACCATTGTAGCTATTACTCGGGTTCTAGAGTCAAATTGTGCTAACCAGAAGTCATCACTTTCAAGTTCAGCATTTTCAACTTGGACCATGTGAACAGAAGTTCTGCATTTAGCTTGGAAATGATTCATGTGTCCGCATTTGGAACATTTCTTGCCCCATGCAGGGCATTCTTCCTTTTTCGGAGCATGGAGTTTACCGCAGTAATCACACGGCTGTGATTGCGGCTGTGGTTGGTAGCTTGTTTTGTTTCGCACAGTGTTCTTTTTTGGTCTGGCTGTACTTTGCTGTACTTTGTTTACATCTTTGTCTCTTATTTCCTGAACATGTTTCAATGATTGTTCATATGCTCGACATAATTTGACCGCTTCTTTTAAATCAAGCTTGTCTTCTCTTAATAATAGTTCTTGTAATTTACCTGATGTGGTAAATACTATCTTATCATGGATCATTCTGTCAGTGTCCTTGAAGTTGCAGGTTGAGGCTCGTTTTCTTAACTCTGTTAAGAAATTGTCAAATGGCTCTTGGACAGGCATTGACCAGAAACTGTGCGATTCAAGAACTTCATTTTTGCGGGGGTTACAATAGATTTCTATCATTTGTAGGACCTTGACGGGATCGTTTATGTGATCCACGTTGCCTGATCATATATGTCAAGGATATTTGGTCCTGCACAGTGCAGAAGTATTGCGACACGCACCTTAGCGTCCTTTTTGTCAGATCCGGTTGCCGTCATGTAGACTTCGAATTCCCGCTTCCACTTCTTGAAGTTCTCTGTCACATTCCCGTCGGTGACGTTCAGCAAACTAGGCAGTCTGAATGACGATTCTGCCATCTTTCTTCTTGTGTTGATCAATATTCGATAGAAGGTCGGAAACAGTGTCTATTTTTCTGTTTTCTGGCGAGAAAATTCCCACTACACTGCTACCATGTTAATTACTTTATTACGAAGAGTACAAAAGGGACATAAACCTTATACAACATATAATAGACTGGCTACCGGTTACATGCCAATATAACATATATCTATCAACACGGCGCAGTAGGGGGCATTGTGTTTCTGACAAACACATCTCTTGTTGGGTCACTAGGTCAAAGGTCAAGGTCACTATGACCTCTAAAAAAATAAATAAAAAAAATTCTGACAAGCTTTCGCAGCCGAGCGTGGCACCCGTTATGCGGTGCTCTTGTTTAAAAAAATCTGACAAGCTTTCATTTATTTAAAACTGCACCCGCAGCTGAGGGTTGGCACTCATTATGCAGTGCTCTTGTTACATATTTATTATGTTTCAGTGTTTTTCATTTTATTTAAATGTGCAGCCGCACATTTTAGAATGTTAAACAATATTTTTTCATATGAAAGTAAATATTTCAAACTGTTTTAGGTTGCTAATTTTGACTTGTTTGAATGAATACCTGTAAATTGTTTAAAGGCCCAAATCTGTCTTCTGTTTTAAAACTTTTTCAGTAAAAAACATCCCAATTAAAGTTGGCAAGAAAATTTATGGCATGAATTATCAATTCTGAGAAAAATGTTGTGTTTTTTTGTTTATATATATATATATAATGTTTGGTACCCCAAAAAGAATTAGGTGGGCATGGAAAGTTAAAAATATCTAAGATAGCGTAACAAAATATATGTGCCTACACCTGAATAAGCTAGGTTTGTGAAAAAAACTATAAACTATTAATAGTATAAACAAAAATTACCCATGTCCATTCCTGATAATTCATTTAACATACAGTATCAACTATCATTATTTAAATTTATAAGAATCCCTTACGTCTGGGTTGATAAATGTTTGTACTAAATAAAATAATGTCAAAATGCCCATGCAATATCTAAAGCCATATAGAACAAGTATATCAAAGAAGTATAGTGTTACACTTTTCAAATTTAGGGCAGGTTACCATTAATTAAAACTCTTTAGCTGCATAAAAGGCAAAGTGGTTGAGACTTGAGCCTTTAATATTTGAGCCCTGGTGTGATCCACTTTTTCTTTTTAGCTCGACTATTATATATGAAATATATATATTTAGTGGAGCTATCCTACTCACCCCGGCGTCGGCGTTGCCGTTTCCGTTTCGATGATCATGCAAATGTTAAATTTTGCGTACTACCCCAAATGTTTTCAATGTCCCTTGACATATTGCTTTCATATTTTGCATACTTGTTTACAATCATGAGCAGACAACTGTATCAAGCATTTTGACAGAATTATTGCCCCTTTTTTACATAGAATATGCATATTATTGATAAATCTATGTTAAAGTTTGCGTTCTACCCCAAATATTTCCTATGTCCTTTGACATTTTGCTTTTATATTTTGCATACGTGTTAACCAACATGACCCCAACCTATAAACAAGAGCAGACCATTTTATTTCCGACTTTTACTATTTCACATCAGCATCAGTATCTGTAGTATATAATGACCCTCTAAATTGAAATGAACATCAAAATTTCAAAACACATACTTTATTTTAGCTTGATTGCATAGAAAGCCTTACGCTTATTTGAAATGCTCTATAGAGTCCTTTTCCTGGAACTAGAACCAGTAGAGATCAAGCCCAGGACCCCCCTATCGCTAGGCAGACACCATATCCAACACACCACTTTGACCTTTAACTTTTTCAGTGCTGGAACCAAATTTTGAAGACGTTTGCAAACAGTTTGGATCCAGATGAGACGCCACAGAATGTGGCATCTCATCCGGATCCAAATTGTTTGCTGTTCTGATAGTATTCGTTGAAAAAAATTGCAGAAAATGCTAATTTTAGAAATTCAGCAGACGGCATTTTAGCCGGCGACAAATTTCCCAGCATGCAAAGGGTTAAGAATACTCCCACAGTAGAGATCAAGCCCATGACCTCCCTATCGCTAGGCAGACACCATATCCAACACACCACAGCGACCTTGAACAATCTATAGTTTCATGTGAACTTTTTCAACAAAAGGACCATCCAAACTTCCCACCCAAGCTTTTGCTATCAAACTTGAAATAAAATCTTATTACTTTGTTTTATGTCTTTAAAAATGTTCAATAGATTGTGGAATATATACCTGAACTATTACCTTGACCTTATTGAATAATTTGAACAATTACCTCATGATGGCTTACATTATACTGTCAAGCAATCGAATAGTCAAGGGCGCTGTCCTCTGACAGCTCTTGTTTTAAATACTAGTACTGAAATGTTCTTTAGAACGAAATGGGATGGAATATTTTTAATAGGAACGTCACAGGTGACTTAACTGACTTGTGAATCTGGATTTGAGGCACTTTGGTTGGTTTGTTAACCATTTGCATGCTGGGAAATTTTTTGTCTGCTAAAATGTCGTCTGCTGAATTTCTAAAATTAGCATTTTCTTCAATTTTTTCCAAAGAATACTATCAGAATAGCAAACAGTTTGGATCTTGATGAGACACCTTGTTCTGTGGCGTCTCATCTGGATCCAAACTGTTTGCAAAGGCCTTTAAAATTCGGTTCCAGCTCTGAAAGGGTTAAATAATAGTACAATCTGATGAAGAAAAACATTAAATTTGCTTGGATCTGTGGGACAAAATTAAGTGCCTGCTCATTAAAATCAACCAAACTTTAACCCTTTGCATGTCGTCTGCTAAAATGTTGTCTGCTGAATTTCTATAAAAAAAAATAAAAAAAATTCAAAGAATATTATCAAAATAGCAAACAGTTTGGATCCTGATGAGACGCCACGTTCTGTGGTGTCTCATCTGGATCCAAACTGTTTGCGAAGGCCTTCAAATTTTGGTTCCAGCTCTGAAAGAGTTAACAATGCCATGTTGCACTATTTTGTCATTCTATAAAGTATGTTTATTTATATCCAGATGATGCAGGAAGACGCTGTACGACAAAATGTGCGCACGGCACAATTGTACGAACAGATGACGTAAGTCTTTGTTATATTTCTATCATAAACTTTAAAACCAAATAGGTTTAAACCTTGGGTAAAGTATTCCTTGTCTTACAGAGGCTACAGTTTATATACATAAAGGAAATCATTAAACATATGATTTTTACTCTAAGAACAAGCATCATATGGACCAAAATGTTCACATTGAAAAACAACAAAATATTTCCATTTTCTTTCTTAACACTCCTGGTTCTGTATTAAATTAAGTTCTGTATTATGCCAGGACCATGCAAAGAAATTTGTTTTTGAACATCTTTTAAAAGTTTGCACAACAATAATCATCATACTATTTCTGCTACATTTATAATTAACCCATTTATGCCTAGCGTCTAGAAAAAAGGACTTTGCAAACAGCATAGACCCAGTTGAGACGCCACATGATGCGGCGTCTCATCAGGGTCTGCGCTGTGTGCTGAAAGGAATTTCTGTAAGAAATATTCTAAATATGGAAATAAATATACTAGACATCCCTAATTTAGAAAATAAATTGATCCAATTTAGAAGGATGAGAGAGTCCACTGGGCATAAATGGGTTAATATAGCAATATTGTGAATATGAAGAGTGTTAATATAGGTCTATAATTTACATTGCAAAACATTTCATTATGCTGATGTGAGGAATCAAGTACATTTTAAAGTATTTTGGAAATAAAACAAAAAAAATCAACCAAAGCACACTTTTATGTAATTTTTTTTAAAGTAAATGATTTTTAAAAATGAACATTATTGTACATGCTTGAGACGAAGGCCACAGACTGACAGACCAGTTATAGCTCTCGGATAGGTGCCTAGGGCAGCTGGCTTTTCACAAACTGGTATCTTTACGTGGTGTCTCATCAGGATCCAAATTGTTTGCTATTCTGATAGAATTCTTTTTTAAAATTCTAAAAAAAATGCTAATTTTAGAAATTCAGCAGACAACATTTTAGCAAACGACAAATTTCCCAGCATGCAAAAGGTAAATAAAAAAAAATTATACTTCAAAGTCTTGCTCTGCTTAATGTTCCCAAAGGGAACCTAAACTTAAACTTTAAAACTATGTGACATGAGAAATACGACCATAGTTTTTTTCCCTCTAAATACAGAATATATGGGACCACACCTCAGAAATTCAGGCTCTTTCATACTTTTGTCCCTTACCGGTGAAACCTGTGGGTACTTATGGTTTGCGCTCTGTCTCTCAGTCAGTCTGTCAATCTGTCACACTTTTCCAAATTCTGCGATAACTTTTTAAAGTTCTTCATATTTTTTAATGAAACTTGATATATGGATAGATGGCAACATGGAGATTATGCAGGTCATTTCATTTGTTTCTAGGTCAAGAATTCTAGTTGCTATGGCAAAAAATATATTAAAAAAAACAAACTGACAAGGGCGGAATTTCAGCGGTAGGGGACAATATTGCTTGGCAATCTCTTGTTGTCCATGTTTGGGGGCTTTAGTATCTGTTTCACATGTTTAGTTCTGTTTGGTTCTTCTTTCTTGAAAGATCTGACTTGTAACTTGTGATTTGGCTGACTGTTTATAACCTTTTCGACATTAGTGTTACAATTTATATATTTTTGTCCCCTACCGGCTTCACCGGAGGGGACTTTTTGTTTGAGCTCTCTGTGCCCATGAGTTTGTCACACTTATCTTGAAGCTGCCATTACTTAAAGAGTTTTTAATATTTTTTCATGAAACTTAAAACATGGATAGATTGCAATACGAACATTATGCACGTTATTTCATTATGTTCCTGCGTCAAAAATTCTGGTTGCTATGGCAACAAATAGACTAGAAATACTGCTGAAAATGGTGGTTTTCTGGATCCTGCAATAATTTTAAAACTTCATAATATTTTTTTATGAAACTTGAAACATGGATAGATGGCAATATGGACATTATGCACGTCACTTGATTTTCTTTCTTCTCAAAAATTCTGGTTGCTATGGCAACAAATAAATAATCAAAGCGCTGAAGGCGCTGAAGATGTTCGCTATTGCATAATTTAACACGCAATTCATTTTTGGAAATCAATCGCAAGTTTGAAATGAACACACGCCATTCAACTTTATAAAGTGTGTGTCATAGCGCATGGGTCGAGTTTTGTGTGCACTTTTTATCATCCTTATTTTTTCATAGAAATAACTAAGACAAAATAAAAACAACATGCTTTTTGGAAGTTCTGAAAGCATAGAAAGTATGATGAAAATGGTAATGAGAACTTAATATAAAGAAAATTTGCAGTCACCATCATATTAAAAGAATATTTTTTCTAATATCAAATGACTATCTCACCAAGAATATATATTCATAATGAAAGTTCCGTGTACAAAACTTTTGATTTTTGACACCATATACAAATTCAAAATATACAATTATCTTCGTATCTTGTATATGGAGGAATAAAAGTATATAAACATTGCTGTTTATGCTTTACTTGTTACCCGAGCAGTTCACACAGTGTCAACAACGCTAACATAAACATAGGTATAGAGCACTTATGCGCTTTTAGGCGTAGCTGTTTCAGTTTTCATCTTAGTGACTTTTACATAACGCCAACAGACACGCATGAATATTTTCGAATATTTAATAAGCTGATTCGAGATACAACCTCTGAATTTTTGCTACATCACCGCGTATGTGCTCATTTCAAAGGATGTAGCACTGTTCAGTGTAAAAAATTCCGGACTACTCTCTGTATGCTCAAACAACACAAATTGTGGCCCTGTTACAATTACGCGTTACAATCCATCTCGCAGAATTTCACTTTCACCTCCAAGATGAGAAAACAATCATTAGCGAAATAGTATAGTGTCACGATAAGAGAAAATCGTTTAATTATCATACCACAATGTTTGCCGTACTTGGTCAGCACGTCTGGAAATCATTCCTTAATGTGTGGATAGGCTGCCATTATTAACAAGTTTGCTATTTTGAACTCAATTTTGTATCAAAAAGCATTGTTCTTAAATGTGGTATTTTCAATTCGCAATGAGATTTGTAATGACCCTCGTCATGCGAAAATGGGTCTTATTCCATATGCGCCCATCATATAAATAGCCCACTCAGCCATCCCTCCTTCTGGTAAGGAGAAACATAACATATTGAGTGATTTTAAAGCGAATAGCATCGCCTATGGCCTGACTGCTCAAAAGCCATGTTGGGTTTAACAAACGCTTGCCGAAACACATAAGACCCATTTTTGCATGACGGCGCTATTGACGTGTGATTTAAATGAGTCGAAAGAAAACTGCGTTTAAATCAAATATAAACATACGATATATTTCGATAGTGAAGAAAGATACTCATAACAAGGCATATGAGGACATTATCGACAGGCGCATCTATTAAAAGCCTCATATCATGAATGCCAAAACACCCGCGAAAAAGAACCACGTGACCAAATAGGACGCATAACGCAAATACCATGCGACTACGACTTTTATTATGTAAGAACGCTCCGCAATTCCTTTGAAGCCGGAGCCTTGTGATTGCTATTACGTAAAGAATTGACCTCTAAATGAAGTAAGCAAAGGAAATGCAGAACCTAATTGACCCATTCCTTCTATGTGCGAAGGCAGAATGAATTTTACTAATGTATGGTTTGCCTATTATAACCCACATTATAATGCGGTAAATATGCGACTAACAAGTAAAAAACACTATAATTAAACTTTTGTTTTGAATTAAGTTATTTAGAAACCAAAATTCCAAACCTTATTTTAAAACAGCAAGACTACATTTTTTAGAGAATATTCTTGTTATATTTAAATGTTTTTTTAACAGTTTCAGCGATAATGAAACATTTTTTATGTTGTCTATCGTATCCCTGTATACACTGCAACGCCGATATATCGCGGACCGGTATATCGCGCTGTCCAATATATCGCGCTTTGACTATGGCTCCCAAAAATCCGACGAGCATGATCACTTAATGACATGTTTTAATCTGAGAATTCGCTAACTTAAGCAAAAAACCGGTTCTAGCTAGTATTAACACCCTAAATTTTGCGGCTTACTATGGCACGCAGTGAAGCGTGAAAAACAGTCGATAAGTGACAGTATTGTTTACACACGGCTGGGGTTGATTTAACACTTAAGAAATAACCAATTAGTGTCATTGCAAAGGTAATAATGGCAGTTTACTGGTATATAAATCGTAAAATTTCGGTACTGGTCATGAATTTCTTTGTCCCAATAAAAAGCGCGGGAAAATTGGCGTGGATGTATTTATTTGTAAATAAAAATTTCGTAGCGAGTACAACATTGAGATAATTAATTTCCATTTAAAGTTTCGTTGTAAATTTCAACAAGTACCGTGGTATCTCGCGAATTATGTGGCATTGACATTTCCTCTAAATAAAATATAATTTTAACACGCTGTATCGTTACCGTTACGCTGTTTCATTCCCTTCATTTGGACTATTTATAAGGGTAAATTTGAATCTATGCACAATTGACGGCAATGAATCTTCTTTTTAGCTGATTCGCGAGCGATCGTTCATGAAAATAAAAAATATAATTTACATTTTGTTTTTTATGATAAATACAGATACGTATGTTAAATGAAAACATTGGGGAAATTTGACAGATTAACTGCAATACAACTAAGTTAGAAATTTCTCGAGTTATATCGCGCGCCGGATATATCGCGCTCGCGATCTTTGGATCCCACTACCCGCGATATATCAGCGTTGCAGTGTAATTGTTGAACTCTTGGTCAACGTATAATTAATTGAGACCTGTGAATATAAACAAGGGTAACCTTATACTAGTGCGTTATTCTCACCCGGACTCGCCTTTGTTTATCGCCAGCCTCAGAGTTATGAATGAGATGAGCGAAAATACTACGTCACGCAGACGAAGCAGAAAGAGGACTATTTTAATCTTCATAAACAATCTCCTCTGCGACACGTACAATACGATCATTGTTTTTTTATTGTTTTCTATAAAACACCATTCGAAACTATTGCATTTAACACGATATTAATATAATGTTTCCATTTGTGAATAAACATAATTGGAGAACTCAAACCTCTTGCATAAATGATACAACTCTTTCTTGCGCGTAGTAAGCGGGAATTGGGTTAATCATACCTAGGCCGTTCCGACCTGAATTTTACACTAAGCACTTTAGACGGTCGCTAAAGCGACCATCTAAAAATCTGAAAACGGTGGAGCCAGTAGGGGACATATTGCTTGGCAAGAGTCTTGTTTTAAATGCTAAATTCCAAGTCAATAAATCATGCAATGTGAAAAATCAATCTGTATTGCATGCTCATAATAGTTTTAAAACATGGTTTCATTAGAACTATTTTGCATGATGCGGTATTTTTCTTCTTACAGGGTTCTCACTGTTTTTGAGGATGTAGTAGCGGATTTCAAGAGGTAAGTACTAGTGTTGTAAATGCATTTGTGATACATACAAATTCTTCATATATTTAATGTGTCATAAGTGTCTTTTATTTGTATAATTTTAATCATAAAAAAACTTCTTATGCAACAATTAAAATCAAGGTTTATTTGTTAGTTTTTTTGCTCTATTATAAACTGCAATGCCTCAGCTCATATACCGCTACTCGCTCATTTGTCCATGCGAAACCATATGACACTATTTGTATCATCAATTTCCAATTCGTATCATATGGTTTAGCGTAAATCGTATCCAAACTGATTGACTGATTGGATATTGAATAAAACCCGTCATAAACTGTCTGATACGATTTATATCAAACGGTTTCGGATCATACGGTTTAACGTACAAAACGGTCCAAAAGTATGAAAAGCATATCATATGGTTTATAAACTGTATGATATGGTTGTAGCTAAACCATTTGAAACAATTCAAACTTTTGAACCGGGTTGTACACCATGTCATTCTTTATTTTAAAGTACCTTTTCACAAATTTTTGAATGTATTTAAGTTTGTCATTAAACGCTTTATTTTGATAAATGTTAACATTGAATCAAAAAAGATTCAGCAAAAAATTGGAATACATTATAAAGAAAGAAAAAAAAAACCCTCAATGGGCTCGAACCAATGACCAGGGGTGGCGAAATCAAATGTCCGAATTGCCCGAGTCGTACATTTGCTTGTCTGGGCAACTCATTTTTTTTCAATTAAGTTGTCCGTGGACAACAAGTTTTTTAAAAATCTGGTCCAGGTATACAAAAAAATACATTGTATTAAAGCCGTAATTAAGTTTTACAAAACCAGATGTTGACATGTGATTACATTGTCAGTGCTATTTGCGGAGCAATCAAGCTAAAATACGGGCACTCTCCTGCACAGTGATCTCCCTTATTCTGTAAGAGACCAGGAGCATGCCGCATTTTAAACATTCGGCCCAACTGTTAGACAGTGTACAGACTGGTTTCTTTATTTTTACAATCAGACGGAAATGAAAAGTATCAAAGTAAGATAATCAAAACACGGTTTACCTTGTTATTTAAGACGACTTTAATGGTAAAAATGGAACATTTAGTTTTTTTAAATCTTCAACAACGGAGCAGAAACCCAAAGCTTTGAGCAGTCCACCTCCCAAACAAACTAAGAAAGATTATGATAAAAAATATGATCTAAGTAAACGCACCAGAACTTTTCAAGAAACTTGGCTCACAGATTTTCAATGGTTACCAGTTGATGATAATCAAATTGCTACCAGTAGCGGAGCCTCAGTCTGATGAGGTCGACATATTTAACTAGTTTAATTTGTTAAGATTACGATGTACTTATGTCCAACACATGTTTTAATAACACTAGCTTTGCAAGATTAAAAGTTTTAGAAAGTCTTTATATTGTTTATAATATACTGTTATAATGAATGTACTATTGAAACACAACTATAAACAAAACTAGCAAATCATACTCATTTTTGTATATTCCACATTGTTTTACATTAATCAATAAATGCGTTTATAATTTATATAAACATTAACGGACAAGTGTAGTTCAGCAACGGACAAGTTAAATTTCCTAAATGGTTGTCCGTGGACAAGTATAGTTTTTTGAGATTTTGCCACCCCTGATGACCACTAAAAGTAAAAGGCTGTCGCTTAGACGCTGAGACCACTCTGCCCTCCCTGCTCATACTGTGAGTGATGCTTTTATACTTTATGTAAGCAATCATTATAATGTCACAAAATATAACGACTATGGCAGATCTCTTCAAATTATTCAAAAGGTTTTGTGTTGCAACGCTTTCTAATTTTCAGATTTTTAAATAATAAAAAAAGCATATAATGGATATTTTAGAGCATTGTAAATGTTCATCATTCTGTTTTTTATGCCCCGGAATCGAAAGATTGGGGGAATATTGTTTTTTTGGTCTGTCTGTCATTCATTCATTAATTGTATGCATGTGTTCCAAAACTTTAAACTTTAACATCCCGACTATCTGTCATTATGTCCCAAAAATTTAAACTTGGTTGAACTTTTGCAATAACTTTGCATTTTTGAAGATAGCAACTTGATATTTGGCATGCATGTGTCTCATGGAGCTGCACATTTTGAGTGGTGAAAGGTCAAGGTCATTCTTGAAGTCAAAGGTCAAATTTATGGCTTCAAAGCAGCGCAATAGGGGGCATTGTGTTTCTGACAAACACATCTCTTGTTCACAAATATCATGACCAAAATGAAAATTTGCAAATCTGAAACAATTTTTTTTCAATTTTGTCAATTTACCAAAATGTGAAAAGGTACCTTTAATCTTTACATGCAACATCTTCATATCACATTTTTATGCCCCAGGTAAGGTGGCATATAGCAGTTGAACTGTCTTTTTGTCTGTCTTTCTGTCCGTCCAAAAACTTAACATTGGCCATAACTTTTGCAATATTGAAGATAGCAACTTGATAATTGGCATGCACGTGTCATGAAGCTGCCCATTTTGAGTGGTTCAAGGTCAAGGTCAAAGTCATCCTTCATGGTCAAAGGTCAAAAAACCAAATCCAAGGGAAGTAACAAGCTTTAAAGGGTGATAATGTGTATATTAAATCATTTGGCAGGTACAGATCATTTTCACAAGGGAAAAAATATTTTTAAAACGATACAATCAAAAACAAATTTTAAGGTCAAGGTCATCCTTCAAGGTCAAATGTCAAAAATTACAATCCAAGGGAAGTTATGTGATAAAAGGGAGATAATTTCTAAACCTGCCAAATGATATATTAACATTTTATTTCAAAGTGGCGCAATAGGGTGCATTGTGTTTCTGACAAACACATCTCTTGTTCACTACAAGTGTTCAATTAAAATTATGTGCTTTTTTTTCAGGGTCATTGTGCGAGGTCACAGTCACTGACTAGATTTATGCCCCTTTTTGTACTTTACCTTCTGGTGATGTTTTAACCCATTTATGCCTAGTAGACTCTCCCATCCGTCTAAATTGGATCAATTTATTTTCAACATAGGGGATGTCTAGTATATTTATTTCTACATTTAGAATATTACTTACTGAAATTCATAATGCTGCGTCTCATATGGGTCTTTGCAGTTTGCAAAGTCCTTTTTACTAGACGCTAGGTATAAATGGGTTAATGAAACTACTTTATACACAATTACTTATGTCATTGAAATAAATCATTACAGGGGTGGTATTCCAGAAGCATCTTAAGCTAAATTTTATTTTTATTATTAAATTGGGAATTTTTCCTAAGTGTTTCATTTCATACTGCAATAGTTAAGCATCGAAAATTACAACGAAATAACATCATTATGTTTATGATATTTGAGGATAACCAAAAACACATGCATGTTTTTATTTAGTTAAGAAATACAAAACATTGTAATTTTTAACTTAAGTAAAAATATTTATGAAATGACTTAAAATGTTTCTGCAATACAACCCAAGAGCTGTTCGAGATATTTATGAAAATTCACTGAATTATACCAAGTGGTGTGAAGAGCATTATAGCTTGATTATGCCCTCTTTTGTTCTTGTATAATTAGCATCTGTACCATTCCCCTGCCTCACCAGACCTTTCACACCTGTATAAGGGTATCACGTTTACAAATTTTTCTAAACGTTTAAACGAAATTAAATAAACGAAACGTTACCGTTTAAATGGTATCCTTATGTCTGTTTTAAAAGCATCAGTGCCATCGCATCTCCAAACTGAAAGTAGCAATTATATCCGGAAGTTATATTTAGTGCATATCCCATTCGCGCAATGACGTCATATTAAAACCAACTGTTCTCGTCGTTGTCGAACCATTGGTTACACTTTGTCTACTTACATGCCGTAATATTTTGTAACACAGACGAATTAATATCGAACCAACATTCCTTAAATAAGAGTAAACCGGTTTTAAAATTGTCAATGTTTTACTTAACACGATGTACATCAAAAGATGCATACTTCAATTTATGTCAAAATATTCCTATACGGAGATTGTTTGCCATATCTCTTGAAATGAATGCCGATGAAGAAACGTCGGAAACATGTCTTTGTTCACTTCGTGCCGACGCGCGTCGAATGGTTAAGACAATTCGGGTCATGCTCATGCAACAAAAGGCGGGAATTTCGTGATGACGCGCGTTAAATATTGAAGACGTCTAGTCCGTACATGGTGTATTGTTATGTTTACGGTATTGTAAATAAAGGGCATGTGGTGCACGTGATACAAATAGTTTTTAATAAGAGTCTTTTTCAGCAGCTGTTAACAAGATTTGCAACGTCGTAACGTAATGAACTAAACTGATTTATATTGATATTGACTGTTGTTTAAACGTTAACAGTTTTTGTAAACGTTTTGACCAAAACACGAAATGCGACCGTTTAAACGTTTAAACGTGATACCCTTACACCTGTATTTTGTTCCGTTTCCAAAGTTTAAAGCAGATCTGCATGCCACCCATTTCAGGACCAGCTAGAACTCCCAGCAATTGTACAAACATCATTCAGAGCATTGCAAGTCTTGTAATGCAGAGATTTATCAGAGGTTGGTAACCAGGCGTATGCAGTTTTGAAAACAGTGAATAAAAATGTGTTATTGTTTGATAAAATATATATATATATTTATATCAATAGTTTCCATGAATGTTTTCGTTTTTATTTCAGGGCCTTCGTTAGAGATGAAAACCTGCTGCCCATGCATCTCTTTAATACAGTAGAGAGGGTATGTTTTTATGATACAGAAATGTGTTCTAGGTATTTATTTTAAGGTCTTAAAACAATGCCACAAAAACACAGCATAAACATAGAAGCATTTTAACAAGACCTTTGCAATAGTTACCAGTGTGAAATTTTCTGTATCCAATTTAATGCAACTATAAGAAATATATAGTCTATGGTAAAAAAAACCTGCACTATTCAGAAAGTTTTTAGCAAATTAAATAAGCTTGGTTAATTTTTTTTATTATTGTATTTTTGCAAATAAATATATGAGCTATTTTCATCACCTTGGCATAGGTGTCTGTATTGGCATCTGCATCGGCGTCCCGTTAAGTTTTGTGTTTGGGTCTAATTTTGTCATAAAGTATCAAAGCTATTGCATTCTAACTTGGTACACTTACTAACTTTCATGAGGGGACTGGGCAGGCAAAGTTACACAACTAAAGCTGGCATTTTGACATTTTTTTTCCCCTTTTTATACTTCGAAAATTGAATATTTGGTCAAGTTTGGTGTTTTGGTCCATTTTATTCCAAAAGTACCAAGCTATTGTTGAATTTTACCTTGACCTTTGGATGACTTTGACTCTCAAGGTCAAATGATTAAATTTTGCTAAACTTGTCATAACTTCTTTATTTATGATTAGATTAGATTGATAGTTTGACAAAACAACTCTTACCTGACATACCACAATTAAGATTCACCCAACCATCCCCCACGCACCCCCCCTCAAGAATCCCCCCCCCCCCAAATTTTTATTTGGAAGATCATGTAATAAATAACCACACACCCACACTATACACCCCTCTCCACCCACCCCACCCCTCCCTTCTTTGTGATTGAAATTGAGATAGGTCCCTTCACCTTTAAAAAAAAATAGATGAGCGGTCCGCACCCGCAAGGCGATGCTCTTGTTTCTTGTTTCCGCTCAATAACTCGAGCAAATTTAATAGAATTTCTGCCAAACTTCATGAAAATGTGTGAGGTCATAAGATCTAGGTCAAGTTCGATAATCAGCCAAATTGACTAAGACACTCCTGAGTATCAGCCCTTGAATCATCGAAAAATTGAGTTTTTAGCTCATCTATTTTTTGAAAAAAAATTATGAGCTATTGTCATCCCCTTGGCGTCGGCGTCGGCGTCGGCGTCCGGTTAAGTTTTGCGTTTAGGTCCACTTTTCTCAGAAAGTATCAATGCTATTGCATTCAAACTTGGTACACTTACTTACTATCATGAGGGGACTGGGCAGGCAAAGTTAGATAACTCTGGCGTGCATTTTGACTGAATTATGTGCCCTTTTTATACTTAGAAAATTGAAAATTTTGGTTAAGTTTTGCGTTTAGGTCCACTTTTTTCAGAAAGTATCAATGCTATTGCATTCAAACTTGGTACACTTACTTACTATCATGAGGGGACTGTGCAGGCAAAGTTAGATAACTCTGGCGTGCATTTTGACAGAATTATGTGCCCTTTTTATACTTAGAAAATTGAAAATTTTGGTTAAGTTTTGTGTTAAGGTCCATTTTATTCCTTAAGTATCAAAGCTATTGCTTTCATACTTGCAACACTAACTAACTACCGTAAGGAGACTGTGCAGGCAAAGTTATGTAACTCTGACTGGCATTTGGACGGAATTATGGGCCCTTTATACTTAGAAAATTGAAAGTTTGGTTAAGTTTTGTGTTTTGGTCCACTTTACCCCTAAAGTATCATAGATATTGCTTTCATACTTGGAACACTCGCAAACTGTCATAAGGGTACAGTAAAAGGACAAGTTGCATAACTCTGGATGTCATTTTTACGGAATTATGGCCCTTTTTTGACTTAGTAACTTTGAATATATGGTTAAATTTTGTGTTTCGATCCACTTTACTTCTTAAGTATCAAGGCTAATTCTTTCAAACTTCAAATACTTTCATGCTATCATGAGGTTACTGTACCTGGCAAGTTGAATTTTACCTTGACCTTTGAATGACCTTGACTCTCAAGGTCAAATTATTAAATTTCTCTAAAATTGCCATAACTTCTTTATTTATGATTAGATTTGATTGATACTGTGACAAAACTTTTTTTTTTTTTTTTTTTTTTTTTTTTTTTTTAAGATCATCTCACAAATGACCACCACACCCTCACACTATACCCCCCCCCCCACCCCACCCCCTCCCCAATTTTTTTTTTAAACGGTTAAAAAACAAAACTATTTATTTTGATTATTTTATGTTTGAAATACCGTCCAACCATTGCACCCAAGAATCCCCCCCACCCCCCCCTCCCCCCACCCGAATCCCCCCCCCCCACCTATTTTTTTTTTTAAGATCATCTCACAAATTACCACCACACCCTCACACTATACCCCCCCCCCCCACCTCATCCCCCCCCCCCAATTTTTTTTTATGAAACGGTTAAAAAACACAAATATTTATTTTTATTATTTTATGTTTGAAATACCGTCCAACCATCGCACCCAAGAATCCCCCCCCACCCCCGATTTTTTTTTTTCCTTTTTTTCGCATTTTTGAAGAAAATGTAATAAATGTCCACACCTCCACACAATGCACCGCTCTTCACTCCACCCCTCCCTCCTTTGTGATTGAAAATGAGAGTCCCTTCACCTTTAAAAAGAAAATAGATGAGCGGTCTGCACCCGCAAGGCGGTGCTCTTGTTTTCCCTATGTTACGAAGTTTGAATGTTGGATTGTTAGTGTCCTATATCAAAAATAAACTTGGTATGCATGTGTTTATGGACAAGGCTTTTTGATACACACACAAATTTTGATCTAGATTGACCTTGAACATCTAGGGTCCGCGGTAAGGTTTCGAAATCTGTGTTTAGTTTTTGAAAAAGCATTTTTTGTGGGAATATGTCTAACGATGGAGACAGCCCTTGTTATTATTTTATTTTTGAAAGACTGTCAACCATCCCACCCAAGAATCCCCCCCCCCCCCAAGACAAAAAATGTTTTTGCATTTTTTTCTTGTATTTGGAAGATAATGTAATAAATAACCACATCCTCACTCTTTACACCCTTCACCATCCTCGCCCCTCTCCTTTTTGATTGAAGTATTGAGATAGGTCTTTTCACCTTTAAAAAAAAAAAGATAAGCGTTCTGCACCCGCTAGGCGGAGCTCTTGTTTGATTTTTTTAGCATTAACATACAGAACGTAACACAATTTTTGTTAATAAAAAAACTGCGAATTGGGTGACAATGCACAATTCAAAAACTGACTGTATACTTTGTTACTTTTCACAACACCGGTGCCAAAAATCACCAATAGTCATATAAAAAAACAGCATTAATTGTAGTCTACATAAACCATAAACATTAATATAACTGGGTGCTAACGACATTATGAACATAAGTAACTAAAACTGTTCCTCTCTGGTCCTATAGTACCCAGATTACTATTTACTGTGCATCATAAAATATTGTATTTCTGATACATATACAATGTAATAGAAAGTCACCTGTCCGGCTAACACAGAAATACACTTGTTTTTCACTTGGCAAGCTGGGTTCAAACTCAACTCCATAAGAATGTGAGTTTGCTTTTGGTCACTGTACAAGAAAGACAGGTTTTCTTGGCCTCCATAGAATACCATTTCAAAATAGAACATTTATACATAAAAAATAAATTGCTTGATATAACAGACATATATTATAATTCAGTATTGCATGGTTTCAACTTTCTAGTCTGGTATAAGTTTAGTTAAGAGTACTAGGTCACATAAATGTTCTGATATAATGCAGGAGAAAGGGTACAAGGACCTCAATAACATTTAAATATACACAAATCCTCCATTGGAAAAACATGCATTATAATAACAATACTGCCTATTGTGCAAATGTAAAATTTGATACTGATATTGTTATTTTGTAAGCAGACAACATTATTTGAAGGCTTCAAATGGTTGTGTAATATGTGTGTGACTTTTTAAATAATACATGCAGAATTTAAAAATGCAACAACATTTTTACCCTCAAGACTGTTAGAAATGGCTCTTAGTTTAGGAAACCACTTTAGCTCATCATATTTTTGTTTAGTTTTAGTTAAAAACCTACACATCTAAACTAGATAGCTTTCTCGTACCAATAAAAAAATGAAATAATTGTTAAAAGAACAAAAAAAATGAATTTAAGCTAGAATGCTATTAAAACCAGGGTTTTACTTATCAAATGTTTGTCTCTGTTATGTACTTTTAGTAATTTCTTCAGTATTTTTGTGCGCCCTGCTGTTTTTGTCCCCTACCAGTTTCACCAGAGGGGACTTACAGTTTTTGCTCTGTCTGTCTGTCTGTCCGTCCGTCTGTCTGTCTGTCTGTCTGTCTTTCTGTCTGTCTGTTGTCCTGTCTGTCTGCCTGTCATCCTGTCTGTCTGTCTGTCGTCCTGTCTGTCTGTCTGTCGTCCTGTCTGTCTGTCTTGTCTGTCTGTCTGTCTGTCTGTCTGTCTGTTGTCCTGTCTGTCGTCCTGTCTGTCTATCTGTCGTCCTGTCTGTCTGTCTGTTGTCCTATCTGTCTGTCGTCCTGTATGTCTGTCTGTCGTACTGTCTGTCGTCCTGTCTGTCGTCCGGTCTGTCTGTCTGTCGTCCTGTCTGACATCCTGTCTGTCTGTCGTCTTGTCTGTCTGTCGTCCTGTCTGTCTGTTGTCCTGTCTGACTGTCGTCCTGTCTGTCAGACGTCCTGTCTGTCTGTCGTCCTGTCTGTCTGTCATCCTGTCTGTCTTCCTGTCTGACTGTCGTCCTGTCGTCCTGTCTGTCTGTCTGTCGGCCTGTCTGACTGTTGCCCTGCCTGTCTGTCGTCCTGTCTGTCTGTCTGTCATCCTGTCTGTCTGTCTGTCGTCCTGTCTGTCTGTCTGTCGTCCGGTCTGTATGTCTGTCGTCCTGTCTGTCTGTCTGTCATCCTGTTTGTCGTCCTGTCTGTCTGTCTGTCGTCCTGACTGTCTGTCTGTCGTCCTGTCTGTCTGTCTGTCGTCCGGTCTGTATGTCTGTCGTCCTGTCTGTCTGTCTGTCGTCCTGTCTGTCTGTCTGTCGTCCTGTCTGTCTGTCTGTCGTCCTGTCTGTATGTCTGTCGTCTGGTCTGTATGTCTGTCATTCTGTCTGTCTGTCGTCCTGCCTGTCTGTCTGTCGTCCTGTCTGTTTGTTGTCCTGTCTGTCTGTCTGTCGTCCTGTCTGTCTGTCTGACGTCCTGTCTGTCTTACGTCCTGTCTGACATCCTGTCTGTCTGTCGTCCTGTTTGTCTGTCGTCCTGTCTGTCTGTCCTCCTGTCTGTCGTCCTGTCTGTCTGTCATCCTGTCTGTCTGTCCTGTCCGTCTGTCCTGTCTGTCTGCCTGTCCTGTCCGTCTGTCCTGTACGTCTGTCGTGTCCCGTCTGTCCTGTCCTGTCCGTCTGTCCTGTCCATCTGTCCTGTCCGTCTGTCCTGTCTTGTCCCGTCTGTCCTGTCCGTCTGTCCCGTCTGTCCTGTCCGTCTGTCCTGTCCCGTCCTGTCCGTTTGTCCTGTCAGTCTGTCCTGTCCGTCTGTCCTGTCCGTCTGTCCTGTCTGTCTGTCCTGTCCGTATGTTCTGTCCGGCTGTCCTGGCCGTCTGTCCTGTCCGTCCGTCCGTCCGTCTGTCTGTCTGTCATTTAATTTTGTTCATACGTCAAAAATTATGGTTGCTATGGAAACAAAATTTAAAAAATTGACAATGGTGGAATTTCTGACAATGGTAGAGCCGGTAGGGGACATATATTGCTTGGCAATAGTGTTGTTTTGTAATGTTTTTAATCTGTTCCAAACAAGATGAAAAGTTTTGTAATTGTTTTTGTTTTTAATCATTATTTAGGTTAAAAAAGCAGAAGTTACAGACAAACCTGTTTAAATTGTGAACTATTTAACATTTTTTGAAATCAAGGAAAGGAAAGTTATCACATTTATAAAGGTCATCAACTTAAAAGGTCATTAACTTCTTTGAATTTTATGTCAAAATATCGGTATGATTTCTAAACTTACTAGTTCTTTTTACATAAAAGCAAAACAATTAAACATGAAGGTCATCAGTACACCCAAATATATCATTTAGCAGTATTTTTGTGGGACCAACGTATTTCTTTTTACTGGATTCCATGTTTTTTAAAACAATGTATGTTTATTTGTCTTCAATATTTTCAAAAACTGATATCAGTTAGTTCTGTTAATCTACTTTAGTTGTGAAGTAAATGTATTTTATTCAGATTAAAGCCACTTCTATCTTTTAATAATTTGCCAATATTGAATTTTTACTTGGGTTCCTATTATAGTTAAATGTTATTTGTACCAACAAACAAATCAAGTTCAAAATAATGTGCCCTTTGTTTTTATTTCATTTACAGCTGACCAATGAGGCCATTGATTTGTGGGATTCCGCAAAACAACATGCTGTGATAATTACAGGTATCTCAAAACTACAATCATGCATGACAGTCAAATTTTTTGTATCAAATACTGAGAATGCAGCTTAAGGTATCTAAAAGACTGATTTGTTGTTTTATATAACCTATTTAAGCATAATATGCCCAAGGCCTGTATTAAAAAAGCTCCTTAATGAAAAGCTAGTAACAAACTTGAGTCCTAGAATGAGTTTTGCTTTAAAATAAAATCTAGGTGTCCACAAAAAAATTCTGATTGTTTATTAACAATAAATAATAATTATTATTAACATTCACCGTCTTTACAACATTTTGAAAATATGATTATGCAGTGGCTAAGAGATTTATTGTATATTACTCTTCCAACATTAATTGCATGCAATCCAATTAAAATACCATATTTAAAACTAATGTTCATAAAATGTTGTATTAGGGGTGTTTTAAGTTAATTTTAGAGTGCTAAAAATCACTGATATGTCCCTGGCAGGAAGGCACATAGCGGTTGAACTGCTGTCCGTCAGATTGTCTGTCTGTCTGTCTGTCTGTCCATTCAAAAACTTTAACATTGCCAATAACTTTTGCAATTTTTAACATAGCAACTTGATATTTGGCATGCATGTGTATCTCATAGAGTTGCACAATTTGATTGGTGAAAGGTCAAGATCATCCTTTAAGGTCAAAGTTAAAAAAAAAAATCAACAGAGTAACAAGCTTTAAAGGGAGATTATTTCTATTTATTATTTGGCAGGAACAGATCATTTTCACAAGGGAAGTAATATTTTTTAAAGGGATATAATCTTTTTTTTTTAGATCAAAAAGGGCACAGTATAGGGCATTTTTTCTGACAAACACATCTCTTGTATTGTTTTGTTATGTCATAAAATATTGTTACATAGTAATTTTTTATCATAAGTCTATATCTCAATTCCACTAATCATTTACCTTATGATTTTAGGAAGACGATCAAGAACTTCTGTCAACCTTTATGAGCGTGGACAAGATGGTACGTCATTAACAAATGCACATGCTGTATTGTTATGTCATAAAACATTGTTATATAGTAATTTTTATGCCCACGGATTGATAGATCGGGGGTATATTGTTTTTGGCCTGGCTTTCTGTCTGTAATTCTGTCATTCTGTCATTCTGTCCCAAAACTTTACTGTACAGTAAAGTTTTGCAATAACTTTGAAGTATTGAACATAGCAACTTGATATTTAGCATGCATGTGTATCTAATGGAGCTGCACATTGTGAGTGGTGAATGGTCAAGGTCAAGGTCATCCTTCAAGGTCAAAGGTCAAAAAAAGAAGAATAAGCGGCGCATTAGGGGGCATTGTGTTTCTGACAAACACATCTCTTGTTTATCATAATACTATATCTCAATTTCACTAATGATTTACCTTATGATTTTAGGTAGACGATCAAGTTTAGTTTTCGCCCCATCTGGTGCCAATGGTATGTCATTAACAAATGCACATGCTTGAAAGTCTCTTATTTATGCGACAACTATGTGTCAAGGTCAAATAAGAAGATAGAATTCACTCTTGATTGACTCCATATTGAATGTAGGTAAGTTCTTTAACAGTAGATGAAAACATCAGAGATTCACATTAAAGTGACACATCAGCTGCAAAATCACTCAGAGGAGAATCACCTTTTTTAGCTCGACTTTTATATATAAAATATATATAGTGGAGCTATCCTACTCGCCCTGGCCTCGGCGTTCCCATTCCCATTCCCGTTCCCGTTAGCGTTAGCATGCATACAAATGTTAAAGTTTGCATACTACCCCAAATATTTCCTATGTCCTTTGACATATTGCTTTTATATTTTGCATATTTCTTTACCAACATGACCCCAATCTATAAACAAGAGCAGACAACTGTATCAAGCATTTTGACAGAATGATGGCCCCTTTTATACTTAGATAATTGAACATTTTGCTTAAATTGCCATTTGATTCATACTTTGACAAAACAACACTTACCAGACTACCACAATGCACTCAATCAAAACCATACCCCATGCCCTATGCTCCACCCCAGAATCCCCCCCCAAATTTTTTTAAAATTATTTTTATGCCCCCGGTAGGTTGGCATATAGCAGTTGAACTGTCTGTAAGTCAGTGTGTAAGTATGTCAGTGTGTAAGTATGTCAGTATTTCAGTATGTGTGTATGTGTGTAGGTCAGTCTGTCCGTCCATCCGAAAAAAAAACTTAACATTGGCCATAACTTTTTCAATATTGAAGATAGCAACTTGATATTTGGTATGCATGTGTATCTCATGGAGCTGCACATTTTTAGTGGTGAAAAGTCAAGGTCATCCTTCAAGGTCAAATGTCAAATTTATGGCATCTGTCCTTCCGAAAACTAATATTGGCCATAACTTTTTCAATATTGAAGATAGCAACTTGATATTTTGGCATGCATGTGGATCTCATGGAACTGAACATTTTGAGTGGTAAAAGGTGAAGGTCAAGGTCATCCTTCAAGGTCAAATGTCAAATATATGGCGTCTGTCCGTCCGAAAACTAACATTGGCCATAACTTTTTTGATATTGAAGATAGCAACTTGATATTTGGCATGCATGTGTATCTCATCAAGCTGCACATTTTGAGTGGTGGAAGTTCAAGTTCAAGGTTATCCTTCAAGGTCAAAGGTCAAAAAAAATAAATTCAAAGCGGCATTCTCATGAAGCTGCACATTTTGAGTGGTGGAAGTTCAAGGTCAAGGTCATCCTCAAGGTCAATGTCATCCTTCAAGGTCAAAGGTAAATAAATAAAAATAAAACAAAATTCAAAGCGGCGTTCCATTCTCATGAAGCTGCACATTTTGAGTGGTGGAAGTTCAAGGTCAAGGTCATCCTTCAAGGTCAAGGTCATCCTTCACGGTCAAAGGTAATTTTTTTTTCAAAGCGGCCTTCTCATAAAGCTGCACATTTTGAGTGATGGAAGATCAAGGTCAAGGTCAAAGGTAAAAAAAAAAAATGTTTTTTTTTTGAAGCGGCGCATTAGGGGGCATTGTGTTTCTGACGAACACATCTCTTGTTTTCCCCTTATTTTGGAAAGATCATCTATTTAATGACCACAGACCCACATTATTTCCACCCCCCCCCCCCATTCTCTGTGATGGCTTACGTTATACTGTCAAGCACTTGAATAGTCGAGTGCGCTGTCCTCTGTATAACTTCAAGTGTAGGAAAGTTTATTCATTGAACAGATTGAAGTATTAAGTAAAATAAGTCATTAAAATAGTCATTAAGTACAGTTACTTCACTTGATAGCATCTAGTCTAGATTAATTACACACTGCAAATGACACCATTTAGTCTAGGTCAAGCTTATTTCTATCAGAGATAATGTCATCCAGTCTAGGTCAGTTTGTGATTCAAGATGAATGGAACAACTCAGGGTGAGTGAATATATCCATCATTATGAAAGGATCAAGTCCTGGCATGTTTCTAACATTAGATGAAAGTGTCGGTTTGCAAATCTCTTACATAGGCTAAGGGCATCCGTTCTTTGTAATTCGCCTATAACGAAAAATCACTGACCCTAGTTGCCTCAACCAGTTATGAGTAAGTAGTTACCCAGTATTATAGTGGTAAGTAATTAACACCTGTTAATGTCCTAAATTCTTGGTAACTTACTGACGCACGATTGGTCATTATCAGATTGGGTACTACTTACATGTACCCTTGGGTACGGTAAATATACTTAAACATATTCAGTTGATACTTGCTACCGATTACCGTAAAACAATATTGTTTATCATAAACTTCTCTTTTAAAAATAGTTTTAGGCCTGTCTGTCATTCTGACTGTCGCGATCTGTCATTCTGTCCCAAAACTTTAACCTTGGTTAAACATTTGCAATAATTTTTGCAATATTGAAGATAGCAACTTGATATTTGGCAGGCATGTGTATCTTGTGCCGCTGCACATTTTGAGTGGTGAAAGGTCAAGGTCATCCTTCAGGGTCAAAAGTCAAATATATGGCTTCCAAAACTTTAACCTTGGTTAAACTTTTGGAATAACTTTTGCATTATTGAAGATAGCAACTTGATATTTAGCATGCATGTGTATCTCGTGGAGTTTTACATTTTGAGTGATGAAAGGTCAAGGTCACCATTCATGGTCAAAGGTCAGGTATATGGCCTCAAAGCGGAGCAATAGGGGGCATAGAAACACATCTCTTGTTTTCCCATGCCTTTGGTTACGTAATAAGCTAAATTAATTTCATTATTTTTCCACTTTTCAGCTGAATTAAACACACAGCTGAGCGATTTGAGAGCACTGGTTGGCCAGCTGCAGACAATGGTCAACCAAATGCAGCAGGGTCAAGCTGGCCAGCCAGTGCGTATCCCCATGGTCCACCATGAGGGTATGTATGTGATTGAGATTATTGCTTTTGCCAAAAATTACCTACATATTGTTTTAATGTTTGTGATTTCCTATAAATAAATGATCTAGACATGACAGCAACATAGAAAATATGTGTTGGTTTGATTATAAAATAAATTTGCAAGTTATCAGAGAGATTAACTTATTCATGTGAGGCTAAATACCATATTTACTGTACATGCATATGACTATGAGTGGGTCAACACTGTTTATCTACCAAACTAACATATTTTCTTTGCATTAAATGCGTTTAAATAGTTGTGAAAAATGTTAAAGGGTAAAACTGGAAAATCTATCAACAAGAATTAATCTCTGACATTAACTTAGCCCCAGGCAGACCAGCCACCCCAGCTGCCCCAGGAAGTCCAAGGACACCAGCAGCGGCAGCCTCACCAGCAGCCGCAGCTACCCTGGCTACCCCGGCTACCCCAGCTGAGGCCAGCTCCCATCGCCACAGCCCATCCAGGCCTTTTAGCCGTCAAGGTACCAAACAAAAATTAAATGTTCTTTCATGGTGCTCAGACACATTTTTAAGCACAAAGCTATTGTAACTCAGATTTTTAGAATTTTACAGGAGATGGAAAAAAACATCTTTGTTTCCCTAATTCTCACTTCCTGATAAAAACCAGACTGAAACTGATTGTAAATATCTGTATTTAAACATTACAGATAACCATTTGTTTCGATATTGATTCATTTAAATGTATTTGATGAAAATTAAGATACCAAACTGTTGCGTTAAAATGTAAAATGTGCGGCATGTGTTTGTCTGACGCCACGTTTTGTACTACTACAGAGGGAGTAGTCCAACTGCTTACATAAGTCTGTCCTGATAGTCAAATGCCTCTTGTTTCAGTGCCCACAATGACAATCGGCGAGCCTGCCACGCCGGAGTTACACCGGGAGCGGCCATTTGGTATGTCACTGCCTGTGACAACAGGTTGTCCATTGTTTTAATAACTAGAAACAAGTTTGGTTTCTTCTACACCTGTTCATATTTTATATTGTTAATGCAATTAATTACAACAGATCCCCCTCCTTTCCCATTGGCCTTGAAAGCCCTACCAGCCAGGGTACAGAGCCATAGAGTCGCATACCCAAAGTGATATTGATTGATAAAACAACAAATATAACTAGCCATTCATTATAAAAGAAATATAGAAGTCACACTCCGCTACCAATTGTTCTTGAGCTTTCAAATTTTTTATTATGAAAATAAAATCTTAGTTGAATGGTTCAATAGGCACGCCAGCCGCCCCAGGCACGCCGGCCGCCCCAGGCACGCCGGCCGCCCCAGGCACGCCGGCCGCCCCAGGCACGCCGGCCGCCCCAGGCACGCCGGCCGCCCCAGGCACGCTGGCCGCCCCAGGCACGCTGGCCGCCCCAGGCACGCCAGCTGCCCCATGCACGCCAGCTGCCCCAGGCACTCCGGCCGCCCCAGGCAGTCCGAGGACACCAGCAGCGGCAGCCGAACCAGCAGCGGCAGCTACCCTGGCTTCCCCTGCTCAGGCTGGCTCCCAGCCTACCAGCCCATCCAGTCCTCCTAGCCTCGAAGGTACCAAACAAAAATTAGATGTTCTTTCATGGTGCTCAGACACATTTTTAAGCACAAAGCTATAGTAACTCGGTTTTTTAGAATTTTACAGGAGATGGAAAAAACATCCTTGTTTCCCTAATTTTCACTTCCTGATAAAAACCAGACTAAAACTGGTAGTAAATATCTGTATTAAAACATTACACATAACCATTTGTTTAGATATTCATTCATTTAAATGTATTTGATGAAAATTAAGATGTTGCTGTTTTACTGTTTTATTTTACTGTTGCGTTAAAATGTATTCTATTAGACAAAATATTTTGGTGCAAAACTATCGTATCTGAAAATTATCTGAAAATACATTATTTTTGCACTAAGTTTTTTTTCTAAATTTGATAATTTTGCAATATCCAAGAAACCTTGTAACTAAAGGATCATTTTTAGCTCATCTATTTAAAAAAAAATAAAAATGAGCTATTGTCATCACCTTGGCGTTGGCGTCGGCGTCCGGTTAAGTTTTGCGTTTAGGTCCACTTTTCTCAGAAAGTATCAATGCTATTGCATTCAAACTTGGTACACTTACTTACTATCATGAGGGGACTGGGCAGGCAAAGTAAGATAACTCTGGCATGCATTTTGACAGAATTATGTGCCCATTTTATACTTGGAAAATTGAAAATTTTGGTTAAGTTTTGTGTTTAGGTCCATTTTATTCCTTAAGTATCAGAGCTATTGCTTTCATACTTGCAACACTTACTAACTATCATAGGGGGACTGTGCAGGCAAAGTTATGTAACTCTGACTGGCATTTTGACAGAATTATGTGCCCTTTTTATACTTAGAAAATTGAAAATTTGGTTAAGTTTTGTGTTTAGGTCCACTTTATTCCTACAGTATCAAAGCTATTGCTTTCATACTTGCAACACTTATTAACTATCATAAGGGGACTGTGCAGGCAAAGTTATGTAACTCTGACTGGCATTTGGACGGAATTATGGGCCCTTTATACTTAGAAAATTGAAAATTTGGTTAAGTTTTGTGTTTTGGTCCACTTTACCCCTAAAGTATCATAGATATTGCTTTCATACTTGGAACACTCGCAAACTATCATAAGGGTACAGTAAAAGGACAAGTTGCATAACTCTAGTTGTCATTTTTATGGAATTATGGCACTTTTTTGACTTAGTAACTTTGAATATATGGTTAAATTTTGTGTTTCGATCCACTTTACTTCTAAAGTATCAAGGCTATTGCTTTCAAGCTTCAAATACTTTCATGCTATCATGAGGTTACTGTACCTGGCAAGTTGAATTTTACCTTGACCTTTGAATGACCTTGACTCTCAAGGTCAAATTATAAAATTTTGCTAAAATTGCCATAACTTCTTTATTTATGATTAGATTTGATTGATACTTTGATGAAACTACTCTTAACTGACATACCACAATAGACTCCACCCAAACCATCCCCTGTGCCCTCCCCCCCTCCCCTCCCCCACCCCCCTAAATATTTTTTTTTTTTTAAGATCATCTCACAAATAGATAACCACCACACCACCCTCACACTATACCCCCTCCCCCCCCCCCCAACCCCACCCCCCAAATTAATTTTTTTTGAAACGGTTAAAAAACACAAATTTTTATTTTTATTATTTTATTTTTGAAATACTGTTCAACCATCGCACCCAAGAATCCCCTCCCCTCCCCCACCCACCCCCATCCCCGTTTTTTTTTTTTTTTTTTTGCATTTTTTTTCGCATTTTTGGAAGATAGTGTAATAAATGTCCACACCCCCATACTATACACCCCTCTTCACTCCACCCCTCCCTCCTTTGTGATTGAAATTGAGAGTCCCTTCACCTTTAAAAAGAAAATAGATGAGCGGTCTGCACCCGCAAGGCGGTGCTCTTGTTAATGGACATGTCCTTTTGTTTATAACCTTAATTTTATTAATGTAATCTTTCAATGACATTAAATTAAGTATTCTTCAAAGGAAGGTTTTTTCCATTTCAACTGTAGAAAACGCAAACCATGACTGGCCAGGTACTTACAACTGACTAGACTGGTACCTTAAAAAATAACACAGGTGTCCAGTATTAAGATACTTGAATCTCCAGCAAAAATACATTGAACTTCAATGAACAGTTTATTGAACTGAACTAATGTAAACAGTATTAGGATAGTGTTTCATGTTACTAACCAGGGGTCACTTTCACAAAGCCTTCTCTTTTATAACGAGAGCGCCGATGGCGCTGAAAGCTTAGTTGCAAGATACAGGGAAGTTGCTGCTGAAGTAAATGTTTAGGTCAAAATATACTAAATAGTTTCCTTATATGTTTCGATGTATAAGCGACAACTTTGAGCGAAAATAAATACAACATTTTGCACTTGGAGACCCCCATAGCCATACCTTTTCTTGACGGGCATTCTCAGCTGAATCGATTTAAGCAATAAAAAAGATATGTCATGTTCAGACCAAAAAAGAATTAGACTCGAATCAAAATCGACTGTTTTTGCGCCTTTTTTTCGGCCGTTTTCTAGTGGATTGTAACCTTTTGCAGTGCCATTTTTTACTTTAATCTCCAACTTTATCCTATTTCAGGGATTTAGTAGTGAACACCTATGCTTACCCTATCAAAATCTCCAAACGATAAAACCAGAACAACAGTCTAAAGTGTATAAATTACATGCCTTCGAGGAAAATCTGATGATTTGTTTAGAGAGTACAGCCGTTCATGACTCGATTATTTAGTATATTGTAACCTTAACAATTGCTGACATCACAAGTCGCCCCCCCCCCCTTGTTGTTGCTACCAAAATGTTCTATTTTTAGGAACGGGAATTCCAAATAGTGACGAATATGAATGGTTACAAAATGACATAACTATGACAATAAATACGTAGAATTACATTATTTCACGCATACCATTTTGCAACCATCCGTTTTCTTTTCCGACTTGATACATTTACAGCTTTCCATTTAATATTTTACAGACACAACACTCGTCCAGAATTCGCGCGAATCCATTGAATCCAATGCCACATTAAAACCGTTAGCTCTACTCGTAACATTAATTTCTGGCTCAAAGTAAATCATTTTAACTTTAATTAACACATCTCTATTACTTTCAAACTAAACTTCATCAAATCCATAGAAAGGCAGGTCAGAATCCATGTCATAAATCAGAAAACATTCATCGTACTCCGCCATTTTTTACACATTTTCAAAGAATAAAAGTGCTTTATGCCCCACTTTCTGCTGAGAATATGTTTTAATTTCTATTTATAATTAACCGATGAAATGTAACATATCCTTAAACCAGGGCCTTATGAATTCAGTTATGTAAACATTTGACCTAAATAGAAATTAGGTGTGAGGTCACTATCAACAAGAACAGAATTGTTTTACAAACAAAATTTGTTTTAGTTTTTTAGAAGGTTTTTTCACGTAAAACGGTCTTAGAAAAATTCACTAAAAACAGTGTCAGCAATATTCTTGGAAGAAAACGTTAGAAAAACGTTTCCAAAAAAAAATTGTAAGAATTACCATATACTAAATTAAATAGATATTTCATCTGATTTTTGATCAGGTAAGGCTTCATAATGGTCAACCGATCCATGTGGGTTTTCGAAATGTAGCTTATACCTTAAGCATAGGTGCGTTGCACCTATGCTAATAAAACTAGAACTAGGAACTGGCAGTCATCAGTAGTACATGTAACATAAATAGTAAGGAATAACTGTGCCTTGCTGTGCGAAAAACCAACCTTTGGTGTTTGCGACCAGCATTAACCCAAGGTTAATGCTGGGATATTTGTCGTCTGCTAAAATGTCTTCTGCTGAATTTCTAACATCATCATTTTCTTCGATTTTTTTTCAAAGAATACTATCAGAATAGCAAACAGTTTGAATCCTGATGAGATGCCACGTTCTGTGGTGTTTCATCTGGATCCAAACTGTTTGCAAAGGCCTTTAAATTCGGTTCCAGCGCTGGAAGGGTTAATCCAGATGAGCCAGCACATTCCCTCAATCACACGAGGATCCATGCTTTTAACTTTCAGACCTTATAAGTGTTGCAGAAGCTTTCAGTAAACAGCATGGATCCTGATGAGACTGCACCGATGCACAGGCTCATCTTGATCCATGTTGGTTGCAAACCCCAAAGGTTGGTTTTCCCACACCACGTCTCAAATATACAGAAGTACTTGTAACCATTGGGGAACTGAACTCTAGATTGTTCAAGGCAACTAAAATATTATACAGTTTTAAACTATCATTTCAAAACTTAGTGAATGACTAATTTTTGCCACAGAAAAAAAATAATCTGGTAAGCTTTATGTTTCATATCGATAGGAATTCTACAACATTTGTCATAAAGGAACTCTATTTGCCACAGTTTATTACATTTCGAGGGCTTGGTGCAAAACTATTGTAACTCATATTTTAAAAACATTACAGGAGACTGAAAAAACTGATCAAATTCATTATCTTATTGAGTTTTACTTTGTCTTTGAAACAAGTAGCTGCAAACATAATTGCATCTGTGGTGCAGTCAAAGTTTGAATCCAGGCTGAAACAGTTTTTTCTTTTTCTCGTTGTTGTCTTTTATTATCATATCTTTTATGCAAACAAGCTTGATATTCCTTTATCATGAAGGACATTGGAACAATAACATTATTTCATGAAATAATTAGCTTTGAACATAGAGCATATTTGTTTTATTAAGAGTGGAAGATCAAATTTATGTCATCAAGTGAGCACCAGATGCAATATTTTCATGATAGGCAAAGCCATGAGTGAAAATGTCATGTGTGGTGCTCATATTTATTGAAACAATTATTGTATTTTATACTGACTGCACACAAGTGTCATAACATACGGATGCAATACGTAAATTCGGACAGTACTTAGTCGGGCACAATTAAATAAATGATTTAATACTCTATTGGTTTCTTTGACACTCGGTATTTGTTGTTGAAAAGGGCAATTGCATTGATTGACACCATAAGTCAATAGTATTGATCATCTAAACGCTTTATTTACGTTTCCGACTTTACATACTGTCCGAATTTAAGTACGCATACCCGGTACATGTGCACATACATGTAATATCTACATGGAGTATATGATTTTTTTTTGTACATTTACATATGTAAGTACACGGTGCCTGTAATGTAACATTAATTGATGATATTGACTGTGAACATCAGGCTACTTACTGTATATGTATATGTATGTATACACATTATTTATATGTAAACAAAGAAATAAAATGAAGATAAAAAATTGCCTCTTATCATTTTGTAGGTAAATTTTATGGGCTACCAAATATTTTTATTGGTAGCCCAGTGGGCTACCTGAAAAATAAGCAATTTTTTGGACACTGCCTTCAATGTTTAGATGACTTAAAGGGATCTTTTCACGCTTTGGTAAATTGACAAAATTGAAAAAAGTTGTTTCAGATTCGCAAATTTTCGTTTTAGTTATGATATTTGTGAGGAAACAGTAATACTGAACATTTACCATGGTCTAATATAGCCATTATATGCATCTTTTGACGATTTTAAAACCTAAAAATTATAAAGCGTTGCAACGCGAAACGATTGAATAATTTGGAGAGTTCTGTTTTTGTCGTTAAATTTTGTGAAACTACGAAGATTGCTTATATAAGGTATAAAATACGACAAGTATGTGTACACGGCGGAATAGCTCAGTAGGCTAAAGCGTTTTTACTTCATGACTCTGGCAGGACTCCAGGGGTCACTGGTTCGAAACCTGCTCCGGGCAATGTTCTTTTCCTTTTTGTAATTTTATTCTTGATTTTTTACTGGAGCTTTTACGATCCAATGTTTACAATTATCAATATAAAGCATTTAATGAATAAGTTAAAAAATGCCAAAATCTGTGAAAAGGCCCCTTTAAAATCTGTTACATGCAGCCATTGTTTATGTATATATTTCGATAACTAAAGGATACTTTAATTTGCAAACAATGTTTCATTGTATTATTTTACAGAAGAGGAAATGGACTTAGAGCCACCATCACCCCCATCACCACCATCACCCCCTTCACCAAGACGGTCGCCCCGTAATCATGGGTATGTTTTGAGCCTTGATCTTTAAACCAGACATTTCACAACAGCAGGGTTTAATATACACTATTTTATTTTGAGAGTCCATTATAATCTGGTTGTAAGCAACACGAAAACACACTCAAAGGCACTTCTCATGAAACACTTATAAGTTTAATTTCTAAAAAACGCATAAGATATTAAGTTAAATTTCACATTATAATTAAGAACATTTTCTACATAGTCATTAAACTATTAAAATTATTCATCTATAATGCTCCTACATTTTTTAACCTATGATGATTACTGCTTTCTTTTTTCTTCACATGCAAATGAAGTATGCTAACCCCATTGATTTTCTTTCTCAAACTGGGAATTGGCTTTTGCACTGGGTTGGTTCAAATTTAACATAATTTCAATCTCATAAATACCGGTATCATGCTTCGACAAATGGCGAGCTAAACATTTATATATTTCATGTAAATGATGACAGTATTGCGTGCTTAATACTTAATTTTGAGTTTTTCTACTTTCAGAAAGGTTCCTGAATACGCCGGATTAGGTGCGATGCTTTATTTTATTTTTGATTTAGCATGTTATCACGATATTGACCAATTATTTATTAACATTAAACCTATCTTTTAAACCTTGATTGCAAGAAAAGCCTAAGGCTTATTTGAAACACACTTGAGTCCATTTCCTGGCACTGGAACCAGTACTTTGTGTCTCTGGAAGAGATCTTAAAAACGCCTACACAGTGGGGATTGAACCCTGGACCTCCTGGTCTTTAGGCGGACACCACATCCACTACGCCGCGGCAACCTTATATTTCTTCATTTAGTAGGCTTACCATAACAGCTTAACAATATTTATATGATAATGCCTACCACAATCTTCACAACACTCAAGTACTAAATATATAAAAATCAAAGCGCTGAAAGCACTGAAGTTGTTTGCTGTTATCGCCCTTGATTAGCTTGTGCTCATTGCACAGGCTAATCAGTGTGCGTAGGCTAATCTTATTTGACATGCATTAAGCCCAGTTTTCCCTGAAAGCAGCCAATATGTACAGATTTCAATTTCACTAGACTGGCCAATGTCGTCTGACAAGCTGGTAAATACACACTGCAGTAAAGTAGAGCAGACACTCCTAAGCATTCGTTGTCTGCAGTGCAGACAGGCAGCAGTAATCGTTCCTAGCATAGTGAATAACTGTCCTAAGCATACTCAAGCAAGCTTTAATAAACACATTGATTTGCAAAACATGCTCTGTAAATTTAGTGGGCCGCTATGCGACCAACTAATCATGCAGTGTATTTACCTGTTCTCAATGATACCCAGTACATTATTTTTGCTTGTGAAGATTTTGTATAATAAGTAAGAGCAAGCAATATTTTCTAGATGTATCGCACAAAGTAGTGTAGTTATACCTTTTAAGTACAAATACCAGTTACAGTAAAATTGCAATCAAATTGACTGTCTAAAATATTTCCATATTGGCATCTTTTAAATTTACAAATTTAAAGAGTGAAACATTTAATATAAAAATAAGTACATAATGCACTTTGTGTTTTGGTCTCAATGTCCCTTATCAGTGAATAATTAGCTTATCTGAATAAACCAGCTAGCTATATCAAATTAATGAAACCTCTTATAATTGTATTATGTTAATAAAGGTCCTATAGTTGGTACCTTCTTAGTTTTCAAACCTAATTCAACTTATATTCACCCAGACATTAACCCTTGCTTATTGATAAAATATAAAACTACTTATTTTATTTTATTTTAAAAACTTGCTAACTTTTATTTACAGCTGTAACAAACGGCAGAGGCAAAAAGAGGGGTACGGGGGGGACTCGGGGTGCCCGCGAGCCAAAGAGGGCCAGAGTTGGCGAGGCACCCGACCAGCGTATGTGTATTTTGTTTAGGTGTTGATAATTAAAACATACATGTAGGCCTCAAGGTTCAACCATTTCATACATAGATTGTCTAGTAGCAGAACATATCACTATAACTCTTTCAGTGCTGGAACAGAATTTTGAAGGCCTTTGCAAACAGTTTGGATCCAGATGAGACACCACAGAACGTGGCGTCTCATCAGGATCCAAACTGTTTGCTATTCTGATAGTGGTCTTTGAATAAAAGTGAAGAAAATGATGATGTGAGAAATTCAGCAGACACATATTTAGCAGACGACA